>NW_007246170.1:18811-141080 GCF_000164805.1 Carlito syrichta
CTCCAACAACAACCACTGTGGAGAGGAGAACCTATTCAGTAAATGGTGCTGGGAAAACTGTAGAAGATGGAAACAGGACCTCTACCTATCATCATACACAAAAATTAACTCTAAATGGATCAAAGACCTAAACATAAAACCCCAAACTAATAAAAATCTTAGAAAATGCAGGAGACGCCCTTATGGAAATTGGAACTGGCAACCAATACCTGATCAGAACTCTCTAAATGCCCATAACTTAAGGAATAAGACAAATTAACGAGCTTCTGCAAAGCAAAAGAAATCATCAAGAGAGCAGGGAGACAGCCCACAGAATGGGAAAAACTATTTGTCAACTGTATATCTGACAAAGGCCTAACATCTAAGATCTACAAGGAACTCAAACGTGCCAAAAGGAAAAAAAAAAACAGTCCCATTAAAAAGTGTGCAGAAGACATGAACAGACACTTCTCAAAGAAGATATACAGGCAGCCAACAGACACATGAAAAAGTGCTCAGCCTCACTCATCATCAGAGAAATGCAAATCAAAACCACACTGAGATACCATCTAACCCCTGTAAGAATGGCCAACATTAATAAAACAAACAACAACAGATGCTGTTGAGAATGCGGAGAAAAGGAATGCTTCTACCCTGCTGGTGGGAATGCAAACTAGTGCAACCTCTTTGGAAGACAGTATGGCGATTTCTGAAAGAACTACAAATTGACCTTCCATATGACCCAGCAATTCCCCTATTGGGAATCTACCTGGAGGAACTCAAATCATTCTACCAAAAAAAGATACCTGTACACGTATGTTTGTTGCAGCTCTACTCGCGATATCAAAAACATGGAACCAACCTTGTTGCCCATCGAAGCTAGACTAGATTAAAAAAATGTGGTACATATACACAATGGAATATTATGCAGCCATAAAGAAGGACAAACATATGAACTTTGCAGCCACTTGGATGGATTTATAGTCGATCATACTCAGTGATCTGTCTAGAAACAAAGAACAAAGTACCATATGTTCTCACTCATAAGCGGAACTTGAACAATTATAATGCTATAAGAAAGCAATTGGCAGTAGTGGGAAACTGTCAGGGGAAGGGGGGTGGGATTGGCAGTTGAAGGAAAAAACTGCCAGGGGAAGGAGGGGTGTACCTCATCAACAAGGATACCTGCATAATCGATGTTTGTTTACCTAAGCCAGAATTGTACACCATATCTTTATAATTTTAAAAAAAAGAGAGAACTAAAGTTTCTCTTTTTTTATTTTTAGCTTTTAATTCCTTTTTCCACTAATTTTTTAAAGTCCCCTCACATATGTTCAATACTACCAAGAATTTTTACTAAAAGCTTAAAAGTTGTTTTTATTCACTCCTCCTAAGATCTTTGAAGACAGAAGCTGTGTTGCTAGTGACTAAGTGCATAGACTCTGTAGCCAGACTGCCTGAGTTCCACTGCAGGGCTGCCATTTACCAGTTCTGTGACTTTACACAAGTTATTCGACCTCTGTGTACCTCAGGTTCCTCATCTGTAAAATGGGAATAACAGCATCTACTGTATCTATTGTGGAAAATACACGCTGAGCAGCCCTAATCTAAAAATCCAAAATCTGAAATACTCTAAAATCTAAAACTTTTTGAGCACCACCATTATTCCACTAGTGGAAAATTCCCTGACACCATCACTTTATGATAGTTTGGTGCATATAAACTTTGTATAAGGCACAAAATTATGAAAAAATATTACATAGAAGTAACTTCAGGATATATATATATATGAAACATAAATGAATTCTGAGTTTAGATTCAGGTCCTATCCCCAAGATATCTCATTGTTTATATACAAATATTCCAAAATCTGAAAGACTCTGAAATCCAAAACAATTCTGATCCCAAGCATTCCAGATAAGAGATAGCCAATCTGTAAATAATTTAACACTTGTAAACAATTAGGACAGTGCCTGCCATATAGTAATTTGCACAAATATTAGCTGAATTTTCTTTCCATACATAGATGCCCTAGGCTTACCAGAGTAACCATTACTGAGTCCTTGGATACTTATGCTCAGTAAGTTACAGCAGACACAGTAGGCATAGAAATATCAATACAGTCCTTAAAGACTTCAAAACAAAATTCCTTGAAACCATAAACAATGAAACTAGAGTCAATCTTTATTTCTGCTTCTAACATCTACAATATTGAGAAATTAGGTTCTCAGGTTTGCCTTTCTCTGAAATGGGTACAACAAAACCTGTCATTAGTACAGTTGTAAAAATAAGACAATACACTAATAAGACTAATAACATTGGAAGCAGCTTAGACCACAAAGTATTTCATAGATTTGTGCAGAGAATGTAAAACTTACTGTTCAGAGTCATAGTAGTCCATCCGCTTCTTTTTCTTGTTGTAAGCTGCAACTCGAAAGGGAACTATTTCCAAAGTGATTAGACCAGGGGCCATTGTCAGCACTTTGGCGCCATGAGTCGGCTCATAAAGATCCTTTCCTGTTTCTGGATGAGGCATGCCAGCAGGGTCGCGTCCAACAATGTAAAAATTGGCTCCTGCAACCATCCGTGCTCTGCAATGCCACTGGACCTAGAATAAAAGTTTTCTCTTTAGATAACTATGCTTTTAAGAACAAGTACTTGGAAGTACTCAATGGATAACAAATGCATATGCCTTTTATATAATCATTATCTATCAAGAGGAAATCTCAATAAAAAAATTCACACACACACAAAAAAAGTAAAAGCATAATGTGTATGGATATGTATTTATGTATAATTTACGTAGACAAGATATTATTATGTAATAAATATACATATATGTCCATGTGAGTGTTATATGATTATACACCACTACTAGATGTCATTTATACAGTTCAAAATTTAATCTATGATGTTAGAAGTCAGGATAGTGGTTGACTCTTGGAGGAAAGTAACTGTGAGGAGTTTCTAGAATAATGGTAATATTGTCTCTTGATCTAGTATCTAGGTGCTAGGAACCAGGGAGTGCTCACTGTAAAAGTTTTCATTGAACTCACAATTTACAAACTTTTCTCTATATTATATTTTAACAGGATAAAAAAAACCTACTGGATAAAAATGACAAGTTATATGAGTATTTACATAAACTGGTACTAAGAAAATTATCATCTAAACAAATACTAAGAAGAAAAAAAGGGATCGATTATGAGCAAACATCCATGCTGTACTCAAAACTATCTACGAAGCCCATATTTTCACATTAAAACCTATTGCTTAAAAGCAAAAAATAGTCTAACATCTAGAATAATGAAACTTGAGAATGTAAAGTGACTGTAAGAGATCATCTCTAGTTTAACACTCTCATTAAAATTTGAAGAATGTAGGCCGGGCTCGGTGGCTTAGCCTGTAATCCCAGCACTTTGGGAGGCCGAGGTGAGTAGATTGCCTGAGCCCACGGGTTCAACACCTGCCCGGGCAACTTGACAAGACCTCGTCTCTACAATAAATCAAAAATTAGCCAGGTGTGGTAGCACATGCCTATAGTTACAGCTACTTGGAAGGCTGAGGCAAAAGGATTGTCAGAGCCCAGCAAGGCAAGGCTGCAGTTGCTGAGAGCGTGCCACTGCACTGTAGTCTGGGCGACAGAGTGAAACTCCAACTCCAAAAAAAAACTTTGAAGAATGTGAAGTTCCCAAAGGTTAAGTGACTTGACCAATAAACTTTAGCATAAACCCAAGCCTTGAAGTCTGGTCTTAGCTGCCTTTCAGTGTAAGTCTCCATTATTTAGTGATTTATATAACCATCACTGTTCTATATGAAAATAAGGTATAAATGATGACCACTACACATGAATAGCCAAAATATTTTTCATTGTTATGTTTTCATTTAATCTCTCTTGATAGTTTATCTACCAGGTACTTACATGTTTATCAACAGCTTTAAAAGTCCAATAGTAAGAGAGAAATCCTATATCTCATGCTTGAACTATTGGGGGTAATTATCCAGACACTGCCTCTTTCCTCCATATCTGATTTCTTTCTGCCCCTTCCCCAGGGAACAACCTCCTGGCCAAGGCTGGTCTCTGCAGGATATACATATTCCCTGCTAACAGTTATGGACTTAATAAGTCATGGATGCAGGTAATCAAGCAACCTAAAGACAATGTAGTTATCACTATTAATTACTTAATCCATGTGATTGTAAACACTGTACATGAATTTGAAAAGTTAACTTGCTGTCTGTGCCCAGAGGCACAGATTATTTCATCATCGACTGGCGGCCATCAATGAACCTTCTGCAAGTGTAAATAAGCCAATGTCTCTCCTTGGTGGACCTCTGGGTGACTTCTTTGGAATAGGTAAACATTATGCACAAGCTCTCTCAGATCTGGGCTACTGCGTAAATGGCACTGTTGGCAGGATATTCCAGAGATGCCCTCCACCCTCCATTGCAGTGGCCATGCAAGAGACAGAGATGGGAGGGAATGTCTTCTGGGGGCAATCTCAGAATGAACCACTAGTACTATGTGGTCCAAAGTTACCAGCTTGGTAAATAGCTGCAGGTGGCCACGTGAGTACAGGGATGCTCCAAAAATGCCACCAGACTGCTGGAATTACTAAAAGCAGTTGATGGGAAGGGACAAATAACAAAAGAAGAAAAACAGCTATGCAGCTGCAGCAGCAGTAGTCTGGCCCCTGCTTTGCATTCTCCCAGTGGCTACCAAACAGGAGAAAGCCACTAAGAGCCAAGTGCAGAGATTATAGGAGGAGTAAAGATTGGAAAGAGATGCTCAGTTAACACTAACAGGTCTTAACTAGACAGAATGAAGAGGCATGTTAAGTCACTGGCTAGAGCAAATTAGTGACCTGTTATGCAATTTGGCCTTACAAAAGTGAAAAGAAAAGGTTGCCTATGTATACATCCACACTGTGGCAGCCTGCAGTGAATGGAACCCAGAGAAATGGGATCCCATAGAGTAATCAGACTCCTCAGAAGAAGAGGAAATAGAAGTGATAGAGGAGGTGGAAGAGTCTCTGAAGACGAGGTTTACCTGGTGATTATTCAGAAAATGAACACACAACAAGAGCCACCAGAGAGCCATGATCCAGGGTGCCTACCACTACTCCCTACGCCGCAGTATATGCACACAAGCATGCACCTACTGTCCCTCCCTAAGACAGTGCATATATGGAACAGGGCAGCATGAGGAGAACATGGGTAACATGGCTCATGCAGGGTGTAGAGCTGCTTGGCCAAATTAGGGGACATTCCATCCTCCCTCCTCCTGTGGAATACCATGGAAGAGCTACAGGATTATCTCCAGGAATTGGCGATGTGTCATGCCGTATACATAGATCACTTTGAAGGGCCAGACACAGTACGCTTTACAGCTGGAATGAAATAAAATGCTGTAGTCAGTCTCATCCTCTTCTTATGGAACTCTGATATCTATGCTATCTCCACTAGCAGGTGGGACAATACAGAGGGCCACATAGGCTATTGCTTGCGGAAATGGGAAAGACTGATTTGATTAGGCAGAAGTGGGGAATGTGAAAGGTGAAAGAGAACCCAAAGGGGGAAAAGGGGGGCAAAGGTTCCCATAAAGGTGACCCACAAGCAAATGTGGGTAGATTTGATTAAGTCAGGGTGGATCCTAACAAGATAGATTTAAGTAAGTGTTGGTGGGATTATGGAAGCCATTTCCCAAAGAAAAGTGTTATCAACCTATCTCAGAAAAGAGGGCTGAGAACCGGGTACTACAGTAGATCCCCAGTAACAAGGAGGACCCCCCCCTTGAGGTTATAAGGTGTAATGAAGGAGGAGCTCACAGAATGGTCACTCACCCCTCAGGTAGAGCCGTGTTCCCACAAAAGATGACAGCCCTAGATGGGGTAGCCAAGACACAGAGCACGTACAAGCCTCCTCCACAGATCAGAGGCCACACATTAAGCTCGCTATACAATGGACCCCAAAGAACATACAAACAGCAATAGCTTTGGTGAATACTGGAGCTGAATGCACCCTAACATATGGTAACCCAACTAAATTTGAAGTGCCTCTAACTGCTATTGATGGGCATGGTAGTAAATCAACCAAGGTTCAAAGGGTGACACCCACCCTGCACATTAGGACCTGCCCCCTTGACCCTATGCTGTATATATATCTTCCATCAAGGAGTACATAAGAGGAACTGATGGCCTGCAAGGGTTGTATTTAGAAGCTAGCGCTGGCAAATTTTGCCTGTGACTAAGGGTAATTAAAGCTACAATCAGAGGGCATGCCAAACACCTGTCCATGGCCACCAAACAATACTGCTTACCTGGTAGGCACAAAAAAATGGAGAAACCATACAGGCACTGACAAAGGTTAATATAATCCACTCTGCTCACAGTCCCTATAATTCTCCAGTACTGTTGATAAGGACACCAGATGGTATCTGGAGAATGATGGTAAACTACTGGGAATTACATAAAGTTGTACCTCCTGTGTGTTGCTATTCTCAATATCACTGATATATTGGACCAAATAGGGACACAATTGGGCACATACCATTTTGTAGTGGATTTGGCTAATGCTTTCTTTATTGATATTCATGCAGATTGTCAAGACCAGTTCCCATTCACCAGAGAAGGAAGACAATGGTCATTTGTAGTGCTGCCATGGTCATTCAAGATGTGGAAAGTTGGAGGCCCCTGCAACAGTGTCTCTATTTCACTATATGAATGATATCATGCTAACTTATGACTCTCTTACAGACCTAGAGCAGGCAGCACCCCAGCTGATTGAACATTTGCGGGAGAAAGGATAGGCCGTGAATCAAAACAAGCTGCGAGGACTTGGCTTATTTGTCAAATTCTTGAGGGTTACTTGATCTGGTAAGACAAAAGTAATGCCTTCAGCTGTTATTGATAAGATCCAGGCTTTTCCCCACCCAGTACTTCTCAAACAGCTACAAGAATTTCGGAATTTGTTGGGTATTGGAGTACATTTATTCCACATTTAGTGCAGATCGTACGACTCCTATATAGACTGACCAATAAAGGATCCCAATGGGACTGGACAGAGGAGTGTCAACAGGCATTCACTGCTGAAAAAGCTGTGGGCACCATCCAAGCACTGGACATTCTAAACCAATCTCTTCCCTATGAATTGGATGTGAATGTTATTCAGGAGGGGTCTGCCTGGAGGCTTGGACAGAAAACAGGGAAAAGTTCTACTTTCCATTGGGTTTTGGTCACAGACCTGGAAAGGTGCAGAAATGCACTACAGTCCCTTCAAACAGCAGGTCAATACAGTTCTCGAGGCAGCAAAGCCAATTACCAGACAAGTCCCAGTGACTATGCACATTGCCCTGCCCACAGAGGGTGGGATACATGACCTCATAGGCCTGCACAGATGACCCTGACTGAATAGCAAGCATATCTTCAGCAGTGTAGCAGAGACTATCTGGATGGAAGACAGGACCCAGCAGAGCAGTCAGTGGGCAGAGTAGCAGGCAGTGTGGTTGGTGATATCCAAAAAGCCAGGCCCACTGACAATTTGCAAAGACAGCTAGAAAGTGTTCAAAGGACTGACCCTGTGGATGCCACAATGGCACAAGCAGCAATGGACAATTATGAACAAGCCCCTGGGGTGGCCAAGATGTGTGGCAAGACGTTTATACCACAAGCCTCCAAAAGAAAATCACCATCTTCCATGTCTCTGGGCATTCTCCCCTGCAAAGTCCTTGGAATGATGAGGCAGACACTCTAGTCCACATAAGGTGGCTAGAAGAAACCCCCTGCAGAGAATGTAGCCAGTTGACTACATTGTAAGATGAAACATGTTGGACAAAAAACACTGTGGGGAGTTGCAAAAGCTTGGCGGGCCATCAAATAATCTGATGTAGTGACAGTTTGCAATGATTGCTCTGTATGTGCTAAGATGCATTGCAGAGACTGCCAGCAATAGGCAGACATATCAAATGGGGCCATGAGCCTTGACCTGCTGGCAAGTGGACTGAAGGGGCCTGGTTTGCTCTCACTACCACAGGATTACTACAGGCCTTACCCAGCAAGCAAGCTACACAGTGCTCAATCAACAGAGGACTGTCACAGCTCCTGGCAGCACACGGCACCCCTGAAGTCATCAAAAGCAACCAGGGAGCCCGCTTTACTGGACATGAAATTCAATGATCAGCTGAGCAACTGCCTACTGACTAACGATTTCACCTACCTTACAATCCCCCATGCTAAAGGACGATTTGAAAACAGATCAACATTCATTGCAGGTGTAGATGACCCAATTGCATGATGCAATTCACACTCTCAAAAAGAGACCCTGTGCCAGCCATCCTGTACCACTAGATATGCTGACACAACTGTGGGCGACACCCCTGAGGATGCAAATCTGAACGCAAGATTCATCAAGACCAAGCTGGGGAAACGAGAATAACCTATTGCTGTCTACCTCAGAGGACACAGTACCCAGAAAGAATACTCTCCACTGGTCCTGGGAATTTCAATCTGAATCCTGTTGTTGCTCCCTGCAGGTTCCCTGGAGAGAGGGAGAATTTAAATATGCATCCTATTGTTATGGGAAAATAGACAAATACTGTTAAGAGTAATAACCCTGAGTCTCAAATACTCAAAAGGGGACCATTATCATTTCTACGTGGCAATTTAGGATGCCCACACTGTCCTTTCATGTTGTGCACAGGAGGGCTCCTTGGCCTGATAGGCATGGTATTCCAGGCTAGGCAGGTCCCCACAAGGTATCTTGGTGTTATCAAAGAACAGAAATATTGTGTGTATTTTGGCTGACAATAGAGATTTAACTCTGCTTGTTCCTCTCAAACATTTATCTTATTACCCTTAGCCTTAGCTCCAGGAATATGTTCCTCCAATGAGTGAGGACCCGTGCCCGAATGTATAGCAAGTCAGCATGCCGGGACTGCTCACAGTTCCCAATATCAGCCATATCAGGGATGCCCTCCTCAGTGATGAAATTATACCAATGTGCACGGTGGTATTACGAAATAGAATGGCTTTAGATATGTTCACTGCTGCACAGGGGGACACCTGTACCATACTTGAAATTGAATGCTGTATATACATTCCTGACAATGGTCATGATGTGTCTACGGCCCTTAAGGCCCTGAATACTGAAATGTTTCCCAAATTGTTGAAGACACCTTTTCCAAGTAGTTTGGGTCACTAGGCTCTTTCTGGAAAAAGTAATCATAGGTATTATAATCACTGTAGAGATTTTGGTGTTTGAATGTGGGATATGGATGCAATATATGACTCATGTATACATCTGAGAGAACTTGCAGAAGATCAATGTTACGTGAAGATTGTCAAGGTGGAAAAAGATCAATGTAAGGGTGAAGTGTGGGATAATTACCCAGACATTTCCTCTTTCCCTTATATCTAGCCTCTTTCTGACCCACTTCCAGGGACCAGCCCCTGGCCAAGGCTGGTCTCTGCAGGACATGCATACTCTCTGTAACAAGTCATTGGGTTAACTAGTCACGGGATGCAGGCAACCAAGCAACCTAAAGACAATGTAGTCATCACTCCTAATCAATGTGATTATAAAGACTGTATAGGAATTTGAATAATTAACTTGTGTTGTTCAGAGGCACAGAATCTTTCATCACTGACCAGCTGCCATCGGTGACCCTCCTGTAAGTGTAACAAACTAATGTCATTCCCTGTTAGACCTCTGGGTAACTTCTTTGGAATAGGTAAACATTATGCACAAGTCCTCTCAGATTTGGGGCCACCGTGTTACAACTGTTCAACATTTTAAGTTGTCTCTACTGGTCTTCACCTCCATATTTCCAAATAGCATGCTTATACTGCTTTGTCTTGACTTTAATTTTAGATAGTATATAAGGGCAACCCCCTTGGGTCCCCTCCCACTGTGAGAGTTTTTCTGTCCTCTCAATAAATCCTGTTTAAAAATATATATATATATGTATATATATTTAGAGAGAGAGAGAGAGAGAGAGAGAGAGAGAGAGAGAGAGAGAGAGAGAGACATTATTTCCATATTATTTAGATTTCATTAAATAAAAGATAATACTTGACTCTTACTCCACTTTTCTTATTCCCCATCCTATTTACCCAATCAGGTACAGTGATATCAATATTTTCAGTGAAATCAATATTCATTTGTAAACTGAAAATTATAATGATATTTATCTCATAAAATTTTTTATAAATTAATAAGTGAAACGTGAGGAAATTGACTAGTACCTGGTACACAGAAAGTACATGATAAATGTTAGCCCTTATTTATTATTTTATTCCCTTCCTCATACAATTATTTATTTTTCCTAGAGTTAATGATTGCCTTGATTTTTTCCACTTGCTTATTAGCTTTCCTGGGTTTCTATGTATCTTGTCTTATCCTTCTTCCTGAACACACAGTTTAATATAATTCTCATCCTTCTTTTCAGTGTGGACATATGACTGAGTACTGACCAAAGAAATGAGAGCCAAATATATGCAGCACTTCAAATCATGGCCTATTAAAGAGGTGCCATCGACTAGCTGCCATCCCAGCACTATTGTAGCCGTCTTTCCCCACTTGTACTTGAACAGAGAAGATACCAAGCCCTCTAACTATATCTTTTTTACTATATCATTGCTATTACTTGTGCTGAACTGCAACTGTTCTATATTGAACAAGATGGCAAAGTATGATAGATACTAAAAGATGTTTGTTCTCTACATATATGCTACCTCTTCCTGTATCCACCCTCAGATTTGGCTATTCATGAAAATCCTGACCATTCCCCTCTTCCCCAACATAGAAGATAAACATAAGACCTCTGTTAGTTCAGACTCAGAATTTTTATCAAAGATCAGTTCAAATTTTATCATCCAATTAATCCCTCCACAATTCTACTTATAGGGAAAATTTTTTTCTGTGTTATGCAAATCAGCAGCTGCTTACACTGAGTTGAATTAAAAGGGCAGTCTAAGTTCTCTGAACTTAAGTGAACTCAATTTGCTCATTAAATATTTATGTCTATGGTTCAAGTAACCAAAGGTTGGTAAGTTGGAAATGTTTCACTTAAAATAATTTTAATAGGTGAGGAAGCTCAGATCATTTAATGCAACCCCCTCTGACCTTTTAAAACAAGAGAGGAAATTGAAGCCCAGAAAATTTAAGTACTTCACTAGAGTCACAGAGCATATTGGTGGTAGTAGTCAGCTCTAATTTTGAGTCTTGTAAAATTATCAGAAAGTTAAATAGCCTCTTTTACGTCTTCTAGAAGTTATACGAGTAACTTAAATGTAAAATGAACATGGAGTCAACACTCTCCTGCAGGTGACTTAAATGATTTGAATTTACATTTTAGTGAATGGTTTTCCCATGAGAATACTTTTAAAATTGTAAGAAGCCGGGCTTGGTGGCTCAGTCTGTAATCCCATGCCTTTGGGAGGCTGAGGTGAGTGGATTGCCTGAGCCCATGGGTTCGAGACCCGCCTGGGCAGTGAGACCTCATCTCTACAATAAATCAAAAAATCAGTCGGGTGTGGTAGTGCATGCCTGTAATTCCGGCTACTTGGAAGGCTGAGGCGGAAGGATCACCGGAGCCCAGCAGGTCAAGGCTGCGGTGGCCAGGAGCGGCCACTGCACTCCAGTCTGGGCGACAGAGTGAGACTCCAACTCAAAAATAAAATAAAATTGTAACAAAGGTGAATAAACAAAACATATGAAATGTTTCCAAGGACACCTGTTGTGAGTCAACTTAATAACCTACTGAAAAGTTAACAGACTTTAATCAAGAGAATATAAGTTGGTCTTCAGTGATGGTGTATCTGGTTAAGAATACAGACTTCAGAGTCACGCTGTCCTAGACATGAATCCTGGTTTTGCCCCCTACTTAATGACTGCGTATCCTTAAGCAAGTTCCTTATATAAACCTAGTCTCTTAATTTATAAAAAGTGTGAATAATAATGCAGATTGATGAGAGATTTCAAAGCACTCAGGATAGTAACTGGCCCTCAATAAAGGATAGACACAAGCACAGATGTTGCTACTATAATTCTGTGAAACATTTTCTGAGAACCTCAACTGAATTAATTGCTTCTTAACCAGTTTCTAAAGAAAATTCATTCATTCTCTGAAAAAAATGGCAGGTTACCTAGAAGAAAGCTGCTAAAAATCAGTAAGAGCTGCCTGCCTATCTCCCCAACAGACTTATGTCAAGTTGTTATTTATCTTTTTATGCCCAGTGGTAGTATGGTGTCTGAATATTGAATGTATACTAATTAAGGAATACAAGATTATTTCCAACTTTTTTTATAAAGCTCTCTAAGAAAATGCAAATGGCCAGCCTAACACCTTGTTCTCTGCTTTACTTGTGTCTATGAACCAGATAATGTTATTTATTATAAAAGTTATTTATATAGTAAACACTACTGGTTTTCTACACAACAAGTGATTTCTCTTTGCCCTGCTCTTCCTAATTCTTGATAATAGAAATCTCCTCACCCTAGGAAAAATGAAAATACGAGCTGTTTTCTCAGTCTTCCTTGCCATAAAGCATGCAATCTGATCAATGGAATCTCTGGAGAAGTCTGTTGGAAGGTTTCTGAGAAATTTTCCTTCTCTAATAAAATTCTCAACTTCTGATTATCTGAAAACACCTTTACTTCACCTACTTTGGTTTATCTGAAAATACCTTTACTTCATCTTTACTTTTTAAGGATATTTTTTCTTAAATACAGAATTCTAGATTAACATGCTTATTTTCGTTTTTAATTTAAATTTTCTTTCACTTAATTATTTTATATCTATTGTCTCTTAGACACTAGACCACTCTACTGCTTCTAGTTCATATTGCTTCTGAGAAGTCAGTCATCGTTCCAGTTCCTGTATAAAGTGTTCTCTCCTCCTCTCCCTCATCCACCGTTCAGATTCAGCAAACTGTCTGCTTTGTGTCTAAATGTAGTTTTTTCTTCAGATTTCTCCTTTCTAAGATTCACTAGGCTTCTTAAATTTGTAGGCTGATGTTTTTCACCAATTTAAACCATTACTTTTTCAAAACTTTTCCCGCCATACTCTCTCCCTGCCCCCTTTTATACATACATTAGATAGCTTGATATTGTCCCTAAATCACTGAGACTCAGCTTATTTCCTCTCCATTTTCTTTTCTTTTATGAAACTATATTTTAAATCTCTGATGTTCATTATTTAAAGGTATCCTACAATAACCCTTCTATTTTCTTCATTTTCAAATAATTTCTACTGATCTGACTTTTAGCTGATTGGCCTTTTCTTCTGCCAAGTCTAATCTGCTTTAAGTCCATCCAGGTAATTTTTTTCATGTCAGATATTAAACTTTTTTAGTCCTTGAATTTCCATTTTTATAAAAGTTTCCATTCTTCTGAGATTCCTCATTTATAGGAACATATTTTCCTTTAAAAAGCTTTGATGCTGTTATTTCAACATCAGCATCATCTCAAGGTATGTTTTTAGCAACAGCTTTTATTCTTGGTTATAAATCACACTATCCTGCTTCTTCACGTTTCTAATAATTTGTTGTTGTATGCTGAACTTTTGGATGATTAAGGGGTCTGAAGTGTTCTATTTTTCTTTAGAGTGTTAAGATTTAATTCTAGCAGGCAGGTAATTTACTGGCACCTACCTCTCATTTTTTGAGGCTTGGTTGGTATTAGGCCTTGTCAAGCAGATCCAGTCTAGTCTTTTGTGCCAATTTTCAGTCTTTTGTCTCTCAACTCCAAATTCACCCTTCAGTACCTACTCTGAGATAATGGATTAAACTCTTTAAGCATTTACCCTTTAGAGCATAGTGTTATGCATTATCGGTAGAGGACATTAGACAGACACTGTAAAGGTGGTTGGTTGTCTTCCTGACCCTGATGAGATACATTTTGCTTTCTTGCTCTTGCTGAATAATCTGTCAGTAGTGACTGTATGGGACTCTCTGATGGCACTCTGCTCCAGAAGCAAACACCAAGTGCAGAGTTCTTTATAGGCCTCAAAGCCCACGCTGAGCCCAGTGACCACCTCACCGAAGATCCCCTAATGTGGACACTAGTACACTCCCATTCCCCTCTTTGCTCCAGTCTCAGAAAGCCTCAGCTGCTTTAGCAGCTCCAAAATCTAATGCTTCCTCAACTCAACAGGACCACTGTACTTTACTTGGGTTCCAACTGCCTGTGCTGAGATCAGGAAATTGTCTCCAGGCAGAGAACCAGGGTAAAGACAGACTTCACTTTGTGTGATTTCCATCTTGCAGGATCAAATTCCTGCACTGCTTGTTTTCCAGTGATTTTAAACAGGTGTTTCACATACTTAATTTTATAGTTGTTTTTGGCAAGAGGGCAAGTCCAGGGGAGGGGAGGCCAAGTACCAGTACTGAGTACATGAATACATCATGACCAGTACATGCATACATCATGACCACAACAGAAGTAGAGATACATTTTGAAAGAGGAGACAATAGCTTTTCTATAGGCAGACCAGGCATGGAGTATCAGTAAAAAAGAGGAGTCAGTGATGATTCCAAGATTTTCCAAAGAACTGTGATCAACTTAGATGGGGAGGGGCTAAGGATAAAGCAGATATGGAGGAGGCAAAATGAGAAAGTTAGCATTGTAGACATGTTAAGTTTGAGCTGTCTGGTAGACATCAGAGGTGGTTGGACAGATGGATTTGAAATTTAGAAAAGAGGTATGAATTAGAGATAGATATTTGAGCATAATAAGCATACACATGCTATTTAAAGCCAGAAAACTGGACAAGACCACAACAGGGGGCAGCATACACACAGAGGAAAAGAAAATCATCCTACTGAGATGTAAGACATGAAGAGATCTGATTGTTTCCTTAAGAAAAAGAACAGATGGCCAAAACCATGCCATTTTAAGACTTTAGCTACACACTATCAAATCACTTCCCAAAAAAGTTATACCAGTCAAATAACTTGCAGATCATCTGGCTTTCTTGTATGTCATTGAGAGTTTGAGAGTGTAAACTGCTACAACCAATTTTAAAAATAACTTTGCATTACCATTTCAAGTTGAATATTTGCATTTCATAGGATCCAGCAATTCCTTTCCTAGGAAAAATTTTTGCTCACATGCACAAAAAAATATAAAACAAAAACAGAACACACACAGCAAAAAAGAAAACAACATAAATGCTTAATAGTGGGAAATATACAGATAAACTGTGGTATATTTTCATAATAAAACACTGTCACATGCATGAAAATGAATGAAAACTGGGTCACACAAATATATACATATACAAGGAAAGCAATATAGAATTCAGGATAGTGATTATCTGGTGGGAGAGGGTAACAGCCAGCAGAGGGATGGGCTTGGTCAAAGCACCTGATAGATGTACATTACATTTCTTGGGTAAGGGGCAATTTGATGTTGTTCATTAAATAGTTTTTAAAAATAACAACTACATACACAATCAAAATTTAAAAGAGCAATTAATTCACGGACTAATGACAGTGTACCATGTAACCACTTCTATGTATCTGGGGACCATGTAAGATGTTTTTAGAAAGTAATGTTAATATGTACTCCCACTATGAATTGCTTTTTCAAAGTAAAGGGTAGAACACTTTATTGAGATTTGTTTGCATTTCCTAACACAATTAACAACAACAAGATATAACATTTATATACTATTTAAAATAAATAAGGAAATGCACATCTTAAAGCAGCTCAAATTTTACCTAATTTGATCCACAGGACTCCTACTTCACACTTCTTAGGTGCATTTCAAAGCATAGGAACAAGGTTTTGTATACATTACATAAGTTGGGGGAAAAAAATTAAAGAATGGCTAAATCTTGCAAAAATATTCACAAGATCTTAGATTTCCACAACACTGGACATATTAATTTTTTTAAGTTTTGCTTATGTTTTATTTTTCCTTTTTTATATTCTCTTGACCTTGAGTAAAACATGAGTACACTTCTGGGTAGACTTCATCAATTTCCAGTTCCTTGAAAACCATTATCTGAAAAAGACATGTTCCCTAAAAACTGACAGTCAAAAACAAACAAAAAGTGAGAAAAAAAGAAAAAACTGGAGAAAAAAAATTAAAACTTTGAGACTGTATTTTAACCTCAAGCATTAATATGGTAAATATTTGCTGATCTTTAGTCACTTCAGTACAGCTTAAAATAAGCTGAAATAAAGAGAAAAACACCTTCATTAAACTTATTCTCTTTCTGTCATAGAAAAAAGTCAACAAGAGACTCATCCAACAGATCAATTCAGTAACCTCTTTAAAGTTGCATTTAAAAGCATTTCCCCCTACATACTTCCATACTCTTCTACAAACTATTTTATTCTAAAGTTAGGCAATTCAAGGAAATGAAAAGAAAAAGCAAAAAGAAAATGATCAGTGAGTAAACATTTTAAAAATACTACTACTAACATAAATTGATATTCCTGGAGTAACAACCCTATTGAAAGAAAAATCTATATGCTGAGATTATAAACCAAAAATTTACTTAGTAAACATTACACTTCATAAAATTTGAAAATATTCCTATCACCCAAAATAGTATAACTGTTGCATTTTTTGGAAGCTGTGCTGTTTCCAGGACTTAGCAAACAGACATACAGAGAGAACTCAGAATGTTTCCTCAGCTTGTCAATCTTTTCATGGTTCCAGCACTTGAAAATCAGTCATAAAACAGGCATTTAAGTTCACAGAGGTCACTACTTATATGAATAAAAATTGGTACAAAATTTCTGAAAGGTATTTTGATAATATGTCAAAAAACCCAAGCAATTTCAATTCCAGGAATATCTTGAGACAGGTATGCAAATATGTTCATTTTAGGATTCATTACAGTGTTGTTAAAAGCAAAAGACTGAAACCAACCCAAGATCTTTCAACTTGGTACTGGTTTTGATTGAATTAAATTCCTAAACACCAGGCAACTGTGCAGTCATTAAAAATAAAGAGTAATTTAATGGAAAGATATTTTTAATACAGAAGGTTTAAAAAGCAGCTTTACAAAGCAAAATACAAAATACATAAGTATTGAGGAGAAATGAAATAAATGTTTTAGGCTTTGATCTCTATCACAATTATATACATCCTAGAGACCCAGATTTTGGGAAATTTCTCACTAAATTGGCTTATTAGTAAATGACAGCAAAAGTTGCTACTCAAAAGAGAAGGAATGAGAATGATCAATTCCAAAAGACCAAACGGGATCCCAATACAGCAGGCAAAGTTTATACTCCAGAAATAGGCAATGAAATCCCTAATGTAGACTTGATTCACTATGTGGTAGAGTATTTCCATATTGTCTTCTTGTAGAAAGTAAAAAGGCAGGGGCAGACAGGAGGATCAAACATAAATAAATACTGAGGTTCAACAATGATCTCACTTCACCTTCAAATAAGGTTTGAGAACTGTCTTATCAAAATGGAAAGCATAACTCTCAGAAGGGATTTGACCATTTCGTTCAGCTATGAGCCCAACTCTTTATTAAGCATATTAGGAGCCATCAAAGTAGCCCATTAAAAAGTGTATAATGTATCATCAATGTATTTGAAGACAGTAACTGGAATTGTGAGAGATGAGATGCTCTGAATAATTATTTTTCTCTTTGCTTAGCATTTTTTCAAAGTAAAAAAAAAAAGTTGGAAAAATAAAGCTTTGTGGAAAAATTTCAGAGTTCTCTTCAAACAAAAAAAAAAAAATGAAGGGTAGAATATTGGCTACTTAAATAACTAATTAAAGTAAGTAGATATTTGTTCCAAAATTTCCTCCCCAAAGTACATTTGTGGGGCTAAGGTTTACTCAAATCTTTACTTAATTTGCATAGTGCAATGTAAATCAGAATTAGTTAAGTTTTGCTACTAAGTGGTAGTAGGAGAGTAGTTCCTGATCTAAATTACAGTCAACTCTTAAAGCAATATAACTTATCTATGAAAATTGTAATCTTATAGTAGCTTATTCCTGCCTCCCATCACAGATTAAGATATTGTATGGCTGATAAACCAAAGATAAACCAATGGATAAGAATCTCAATTATAGATCTCCATAAATAATATTTATAAAATTCTTCATAATTAGAATTACTCTAGTTTTATCCCAATATGTATATTGGTATATTACTTAGAAAATATAATATAATATGGTATATTACTTAGAAAAGTGTTTCTTAAGCACTTCTAACTCATGCCCTTTTGATACACATAAAAGTCTCATTTGCTGGCAAACATATTGGTAAATTTTAATTTCAGTAGCTTCTAAAACAAAAACAAAGAAAAGTACTTTCCAAATTTAAAATTATATTACATTATAAAATTATAAAACTGGACTACACTATACCACTTACATATAATATCATTACCACTACACTATTCTCCCCTCACACGCTAGATGAGAAATTCCACTGTCCTAAAAGCCTAACAGATTACATATATAATATTTCAATTTTTCTTAATTAAAAATTCTGAGAATAATGATTAGAACAATGACTTAAGTCCTGTTTAAGTAGCCTATTTTTTTGTAGATTCACGCCAAAATTTGCTTTAAGTGTAATTTTATTAAGTCAACATTCCATAAGGCTAACCTCATATACACAAGTGGTTTATAAAAGAATGTTGGGCATTGAAACTACATTTTTAAGTAAATGTTCAAATTTTCTTTTCCAAACTGTCAAAAATGTACTTGTTTTAATGCTACAAAAATTCTTCAAGAAGTCAAATCCATTACCTGCTTTTGCTGTGTAAAAAATTAAATCTTCAATCATCTCATGAATTCCATGTTAAAACCCCTCATCTTGGTTGTACATTATCTAGTATTAAAATATTTTCTTGAAATTCCCAAAGTAGTCTGCTTCTCGGTTTCTCAGAAGTAAAAATTATTTTGAACTCTTCAAGCTAACTAGAAGAATCTTGAGAAGCAAGTGAAAGATGTGATTCATCTTTCTATCATGTAGATTCCTGGTACTATGGCTTCCAATATTCCTTGTACAACTAGCATTTCAAATGCTTCCACCAAGTTCTATTACTCTGTACTGGTACCGAACAGTATTTAATCTTCATGAGAAAAATGATGAAATTTACTTAGACTTAAGTTCATCATTCTTTATCTTGTACAAGATAATTAGACATGCCTTGCAAATACTCTCATCACACACTTTTAAGAGTTGAAAGAGTCTAGACTGTGAAAACTGAATCCTTCATTTGTACATCAGAAAACGGAGGCCAAGTACACAAAATACAGAATTTCCCAGAGATTTTCTGTATCTTCAAGGATAAACCTCAGTTGTCTCAGTCTTCAAAACAACATATCTCAAATTTAAGAGCTATATTTGTTCAGAACCATCAGTGAGCAAACTAATTTTATTTTTGTAAGTTACCTTGCCCTGACTAAGCCCAGGCCCCCAGCCAGGGAGGAGCAGAATCCTCCCTCAGAACAGGGGGCTTGAGTGGGGAGACAGCAAGCCCATGAAGTCTGCATCTGCCTTCCAAGTCCGGGGACCCAAAAAGGCTCTGTATCCTCTCAACGATTATTATTTTAAGGAATAAAGGAAGGCACCCATGGTGATAAGGTACTGCAAAACATTACATGAGATCCTTCACAGGGGTCAGAAGAAATTAAAATAGGTATCAATTACTGAGTTCTTCCTAATATGCCAGTCATTATACAAATTGTTTTATAAATAAATATTATCTGATTTAATGTTTACGGCAAATCGTTAAGATAATTATTATTCCTGTTTTACAAATAAGAAGCAGAGACTTGGAGAATTTAATTGACTCATCCAAGGCTGCAAAATGAACTAGTGAAAGATTAAGTCTTTGAACCTGGGTCTTTGGGACCTTAAAGCCTATACATTCCTATTCATACTGAGCTACTGATACGGATCAAGGACTTAGGGAAGAAACTGTATAGATTACCTAGTTGGGAAGGTTGGCAGGAAAACCTGAAAAATCAAACTAACAGACAACAGCTGAATTTGGTACTACTTTAGTAAGAAATAAGCAAGAACAAATTCTGAACTAAAAATGAAGAGGAAAAAAATGGCCCTTTTGTCCCATGCAAAATCTGGTGTTTTTAAATTAAATAAGGAATTTCAGTTCACAAAACATACATACGCTAAAAGTACATAAAATATCAAACTATAGAGACACCAAAAACTTTTCAAATAACTCAACACACTCTATGCTTTTTATGGTACAGGCCCATAATTGCTTATCCAAAATTCTGAAATTGAAAAGCCTCTAAAAATCCAGTTTTTTAACTCACTTGATAGCAAAATCTGACCAAAACAGACATGAAATTACTCTGGACTTTTTCCTGATCACATTTAGTAATGAAAAGCATTCACTTTGCTACAGAAATTTTAATGTGCTTAATATGGGGGTACCTTACCAGATCCAGCAAAAGAATTAAGTAATACATGAACCCAAAGATTTTGGATAAGAGGTTGTGAACTGTGTCATACTACTCAAGAAATTTATGAACAACATAAGTGAGTAGAAGACAAAATTATCAAAGACCTCAAATAGGGTCAAAAATACAAGTAAAACTTAGGCATCTATGGTTTGTATAATTATGCTCTGATCTCAAGAAGTAACATCCCATTAGAATGTTAGGGCTCTTGGAAGTATTTGTACAGAAGAGCAGGTTTATATCCTAATAAACACGCTGCTTATGGCTCCAGACATTGGTGTAAAACATGGACTAATTAAACAAATATACTGGCATCGACGTAAAGATATGTTCTACTGTTCCTGTTTGAGGGCATCTGCTCACCTACACAGAATTCGTTTCTGTGAAGGAGTCATTTAACAATGCATGGATAACTTTCATGGAGAAAGAAAATCCCTATCTCCAAAATCCCCAAAATTCAACTGATAATCCTCATTAAAACTTCATAAACCCCAGATATAGCTGTTAGTTGTATATATCCATATTTCCAAACCTTACCTTTAGCACTTCCATGTAATGGGTCTTAGAAAGCCTTATTTGTTCTTATTTGTTCTTTACAAAAATGGATTTAGTATTTAGTGAGATAAGACAAATATAATTTTCTACATAGTCAATTAACATCTCAGAAAAGAAAAAAATGTATATACATAACACTATTTTAGCATTAGAAAGTTAACTCCCCTCTACCCCCTCACCACCACCACCCCATTCCTAAAATGGACTCTAGGAGTCAAGCCATTAAATCTTTACAGACTGGAAAATCAGTAACATCCTGTTGATAACCAAATAAGCTTAACAGCTGTTCACTGTTCTGAGAAGCATTTGTGCTAAGGAAACAAATCTGGTACCAATGCCTTCTAAATGACCTACAGAAAACGATTAAAGGAAGAGTCATTGTTTCTATTTTATTATTATTAGTTGGCAAATAAGTATTACTGGCAGACTTTTTCCTGATGTCACTGGAAAAGCTACAAAAATGAGAATTTTTTTTATTACAAAAAATTCTTCACTTATGGCTGCAAATAAGCCAATAAATCAAACACACAAGTAAGGCACTGGAGAAAAAGAAATGGATTGTTTTCCTAAGTCACTCAATCTCACAGTTTAAATACTGCCAGGTTATAAACATTTCATGATTTGAAATAGTAAGATGTTTACTAGGGTTTCTAAAGCTTATTCTTTAAAAGCTTAGAAGTTAAAAACTGCCCTTTGCTCAGGGCTTCCTGACAAGAACCACACCTTCCTGACAAGAACCACACCTCTTAGCTCATAATTCACACTAGACACAGAGATCTGCAGGCAGATACAGCTTTAATGTGCCTCTTTACTCTCCCTAGAAAAGCTAGGAGCTCTGTATAGGGATCCTGAACACCTAGCTTCTTGACCCTCCTGCCAACTGCCAAAGCACAAAGCTACTTACAGGCTTCCTGGCAGCAATGAACACTGGTGAAAAAAAAATAGACAGGCATGAGTTTTAGTCCCAGTTCTGCATCTTGCTGGTTCTAAGACTGACAAAAAGACTCTTTCCTTGACCTAACACTAGTTGGGTTCCTTTGAGTCCTCTAGGCCGTGACCTTCAGTGTCCATCCTTATTGGGCCTGCATTGCCCAACTGTAGCAAAAATTTTGCCAAATCTGTTTATTGAGAATCCCCTTCACTCAGTATCTGTTCCTGAATATCTGGTCAAATTCCTTACCTCCCATCCATCTCTCAGGATCTGATCACACTGGCCAGCCTTCAGCAAGAATGCTGTTAGATCTGTTTAACCAGAATCCCCCACTTTCTGAAGTTTCCTTTTAGTAATTTCCATCCACTTACCTGCACCCTGCCCCTTTGCTATAAATCCCCATTTGTTCATGCTGTATTTAGAGTTGAGCCCAGTTCAATACTGAGGTCTCTTCCCCCTCATTGCAATGGTTCCTGAATAAAAATCTGTTTTTACCACTTTTACTACTGTCCAGTTCTAGTTTTCTTTGACAGATTACAGTTAAGTTACTTAGCCTCTCTGAGCTTCAGTAAAGTCACAGGTAAAATGGAAATAAAACCTATCTCACCAAGTTGTGGGAATTAGGTTATATAATGTATACAAAGCAGCTATTCAGTGTGTGACATATGCATAGGTGCTCAAAAATGGTTATTTTCATTTTCTTTATAATATTAGTTTTTTATATTATTAAACACCAATGAACATTTCAAATCAGACCTAGGATTCACACTCTGACATGAAGTCTACTAGGGTGGGTCACACCAGGCTCTCTGCCATAATCAAAACTCTAGGAACTTACAGATTTATAAAGCAGTCTTGAGATACTAAGACAGCTCCGTTGATGTGGGGACAGAATCCCAGAAACAGAGCTAGCAGAAACATAGCAAATTATTTTTTTAAGGCAGTCAATAATATTAATTACCACATTTTGTGAGCAAGGCAATGTATTAAATTATTCACATTTATCTTACTTACCCCTAATAACAGAAGCATAGGCAGATATTACTAACAGCAAAAAGCAGTTATCATAATACAAACTATACAAAGAATATCACAACCCACAACTCTAGGATCTGATAAACAAAAAATAACTTTGAGTGTCACTCTATTGGTAATTCTACCTTTCACAAATGTGAGCCAGGGCCATCCTAACTCCCAATCTTGGATCTCCTAGGATATTAATAAGAATTTATTTTCAGTCTATTTTCAAAACATGTAGCTATACGTTTTAAAAAATATTCTAATGTTATACAGTATCAAAATTTCTGTGAAATTATAGTAGATAACTCTGGAGCCAGATTACTTAGGTTCATATTCCACCACTACCACTTACTACTTACTATGTGACCTTGTACAAGCTGTTTAACCTCTGTACTTCAATCTCCTCATCTGTAATCAGATAATAACAGCACCTACCCTCTTAGTGTTGTCATGAGGATTAACTTGGTTAATATATGGAAAGCACTTAGAATATTGCCTGGCAAATACAGTAAGAATTCAATTAAAAGTGGGCCATTATTATATTCTTTCTTAATCCTTTTGTTGATAACAACAACTCATTTACTAAGTCTCCACACTTCGGTGAAACTGGTTTAATGAGAAGATTTTTGAGGCTGTTTCTTAAAACAGTAAAAGTATTGCAGAGGATCAATACTAAACAGTCAAGACTAAAAGACTAAGATGGCTAAACTAAAAAAGGACAACCAAGAACTGGTGAGAAAATACATCACTGATAGGAGTAAAAAATGGTATAACCACATCGGAAAATTGAAGACATTTATTGAACAAATGCATACCCCATGGCCCAGCAATTCTATTCCTATGTATAAGTAACAAAAATGTTCACAAAAAGATATGCACTGAAATCTTCGTGCCAGCACTATTCTTAACAGCAAAAACTTGTAAAATTTCCAAGTGTCCGTCAACAGTACTAGATGTAATCACACAATGGAATACTATACAGCACTGGAAAGTAACAATCTACCACTATCCACTCACAACAATAAGGGTGAGTTTCACAAGCACAAAGTGAAAAAAGTCAGACACAGGAGAGTATATACTGTATAATTTTAATTATAGAAAGTATTAAAAACTGGCTGGACTGAATGCTGTGATGCAACAGGCTGCCTGCAGGAAGGGACAGTGCTCCCTTGGGTTCTGGGCTGCTGCCAGGAGATATCCAGCAGCTGTCAGCCCTTTCAGAAACTGCTTCTGTTGAAAGGAACAGCAGTGTCCAAAGCCATGCCCCTTCCTTGGGTGGTCAGTACCTGGAAACACAGGGACATGATGCCTGTTTCCCATGAAACTTAGGACATCTCTGGAAGGCCTTTCCAGAACTCTCTAAGGCATCAACTGAGGTCTCCACTGAAACTGAACTGAAGCCCAACTTCTCTCTCTGCCCAGTCCTGCTCCCTTCCTTTCTTTCCCCTTCCACAAGTGTTGATCCCAAGAGTTCTCCCTAATAGACTTCCTGAATCCTAATCACACTCTCAGAGTCTTCTTCCCAGGGTACCTTCAGTACAAGTTAATTGGGTCTATAACATTAGATGTGAAAACAGGAATAACTATTGGGAAAAGGGTGAGCAGTAAACAGAAGGGAGCAAGAAAGAGAACCTCTGGGTGCTGACAAAAGTCTTTAAAAAAAACAATCTGGGTGCTGGTTGTATGCCTCTGTCCAAATAGGGGGGAAAAACTCATTTAATTGCACCTATGAAAGGTGCACTTTTTCTTGTATATGTTATATACTTCAATATCAAGTTAAAAGAAAAGCAGACAATTAGAAAATGATCAGAATAGGATAGAACCTTAAAGATCACTTAGTCCTACCTACTTGTGTGCATACTTTAAATAACCATTTACTGTGCATTTAAACACAGTCCAGAGAAGTCTAAAGAAGTCAAGCCTGAAATCAAAAGCCAGCTGGTAATAACCCAAGCCCAAAACTGTGCCTGGACTCCTCAAGAACAATCTAGTATTATTTTTACTATGCCAATCTCTTGTTGGTTGTGATCAGAGTTGATCTGAGGCCAAGGAATGACCTGTTGCAACCAGCATACTGATGGGATTCAGGATACATGACCCCAAAATATGGCGCCTGGGCATTTAAGAAAATAGCAGAAGTAGGAAGGTCACTCTCACATTCCCCTTGCCTTTTCTCCCTTGAAGCAGGCCATAGAACCTAGCAGACCTTCTCCTAAAGTAGGTCATAAGACCCTCATTCCCAATGTGAAGAAAGGAACATCTCTATCTCCGAAAACACAGGGTCACAAAGAAGAATTCAAACCAACAAGCCTTGCTCAGCTCCCCTAAGTTTACTACCATTAGATCACACCCCTCTGTCTGATCATGTTCCAATACCACTGTCCTCATCAAACCTAAGTATAAAAATACATACATTTCCCTGTTTCTTTGGATCTTAATTTCTGAAGGCCCCAAGTCACATAAAACTTGTACTAAATAAGTTTGCATGCTTCTCTCTTGTTAATCTGTCTTGTTATAGATGTCTTAGCCATAAACCTAGAGGTGAGTAAGGAAAGAAATATTTTCTTGCCTGCAATGCCAATAACTCAGCTTTGCCTTGCAAGAAGGAAGGTTTAAGGTAAACCAAAAGGTACTTCTGGAACCATTAGGTACCTTTACTTTTGAATTTTCCCTTAGTAACACATCCTGGTACAAATACACAATGTATTATTATGCAGTCATAAAGAAGAATAAAATCATGGACTTTGCAGTAAATTGGATGGAGTTGGAAACTAAGTGATCTATCACAGCAACAAAGAACAGAATACCACATGTTCTCACTCATAAGTGGGCTCTGAACAATAGACACATGAGCACAAAAGAGGGACCAGCAGTTGCTGAGCGCTACTAGGGAAAGGAGAAAAGGGAGGGAGGAGGATGGAGAACACATGACAACACAAAGGGTACCTGGTCCACTACCAGGGGAAGTGAGGGCCCGTTGGAAGCCCAAACTTCACGGGCAAACAGACTACTTATGTAGTTAATCCCCACTTGTATCCAACATCTCTTAAATAATAATTTTTTTAAAACCACACACACACACCTGGCTCTAAAGTCAGAAGACATAAAACTCTTTCTAATTTAGACAAAGGAGCATGTCTGACCCTGTGTGGTATCCCTCAAGAAATAAGTTTCCATTTTACTATGACTATAGCTGGCTGTTTATCTTTATTTATCTACCCGCCTCCCCATTCCCACCATTTTAAAAGCATATTATAGTGAATTTACTTGGTAGAATCCCCTATCTCTGTCATGTTTAGATAGGGAATAAGAAACAGAAATCAATCAAAATAGTTCCTCAGTAGGGAAGGTAAATTCATTCATCTTCCTAGTCAGTATTTAATGCAGCTATTGATCATAAACATTCCTGACCCTAAACTCACTTGTGTCATTCCCACATTAAAAAAATTCATCTTATAAACCAAGAGTGCTTCAGACCAGATGACTGTCTTAAAATAATGATGATGATTATGACCTCTGCAGCCAAAGGACAGATTGGGGAAACTACTGGAACAAAATTGTTACTTTTTTCCAAAACAGTTTGGTCCTCTTTGAGATGCAAGAACTAAAGGTCACAGTGGTTCCTAGTAAACACAAGCGCTACCAGTGGCTAATTCATATGAACACATTACTCCAACAAAGAGGGAAAAATATGAGGACCTTTACCTAATGTGAAGTTTCCATGCATGATTTAGGTTAAATCTGAAAGAAGAGTCAAATACATTTTAATCTTTTGGGGGGGGGGGGTTGGAGTCTCACTCCATCGTCCAGGCTGGAGTGCAGTGGCATGCTCACAGCCACCTAGCGTCAACCTGCTGGGCTCCAGGGATCCTTCTGCCTCAGTCTTCCAAGTAACCAGAATTACAGGTGTGTGCTACCACATCCAGCTAATTTTTTTATTTATTGTAGAGACGAGGTCTCACCAAGTTGCCCGGGCTGGTCTCGAACCTGCGGCTCAGGCAATCCACTCACCTCAGCCTCCCAAAGTGCTGGGATTACATGCTGAGTCACCAAACTCGGCCCATTTTAATCTTTTAGCTTACTGCTACTGTTGTTTTTGTCTGTTTTCCTTGGATAAAGAGGTAACAGTGTACAACCCCAAAACTAAGGTCCAATAAAAATTTTTAGGCTTGATCCCAAAGAATAGCCAAATGCACTTGGCTTCCCTTTTAAATTTTTTATGGAGGGAGATATCACAGAGCATATTCAACTTAATTATTTAGATCTTTTTAAAACAGGTTGCTTCTCATTTAAGGGAATTCATCTCCCTTTAAGACAGGGTTGAAAAATAACACAATAATAATGTGCATCACATTCTTTATCTTAAAACCACAAGAAGCTGGCCGGGAATTTCCCACCCACTGTTTTTGAGGTCATTCATTGATTTATGCATTCATTCAACAAATATTTTTTTGAAAGCCTACTCTGCCTTGAAGTTAAAACCTAATTAAGTCCTCTTTATATATGGATTTAAAAAAATCCCAAACATCCATTTTGACTAAGAAGTAGAATTCCAGAACCCTACCCCCAATATCAAGAAGCAATTTTACTTCCTGACTCTACTATGTTCAGTCCTTCACTAAAGAACATGATAAAGAATGTCTCCTCACTGTTTTTTGGTTTTTTTCTTAAGATACTATGCTTTTCTTCCTACTAAAATCCCTTAAGCCCCTCCAAAATTCAGAGGAAGCAAACATGAGACCAAATCTGTCCAACAGGGAGGGTGACTTAATACCTTGTTAAAGGGACAAGATCAGTGTTGTCACAGCTGGGTCTGTAACATGACCAGCAGTTACAAGAAGAACTTGTGGCACACCTTCCCAACCTACAGCCCTGTCTGTAGAGAACATTCCCTCCTTCACAACTGGGACCAAGACTCCTAATAAGAGCAAGAGAAACCTCTCTCCATCTTCCCTTTCCCAAGAAGGCTGACTCTTGGGGGCTACCTCTAGGGAAAATACTCCAGGTATGCTGAGTGTTTAGAAGAGAACTGCATATCAGAGAAGGATCAACAGGTCTGTTGATGATACTAGCTGTGTTAGTAAGAGTGACTTTAACATTGCTGCAGTGAAAATTTTAAAAGCAGGCTACCTCAGTTGGTCCAGCATACATCATGGGGGATGGGAAGATGGCCACCACTGTTGTTTCAGGATTCAGGACTCCTTCCTCCAGCACTGCAGCATGCTGCTTCATACGCCACATCAAAGGAACATCATCATCCTTTGTCCAGCCTCCCAGAGGGTGGAGGAGGAGGACAGGGCGCCTGTAGCCCCTCTCTAGAAGTTGCTTATGGGTATCCTGCATTAACAGGGCATGTCCATTGTGCACTGGGTTGCGTAATTGAAATGCAAACACAGCATCTGCAAAGAGAATTTCCAGGATTAAGAATAGAACATTTCTAACAGACTACCTTCCAAAGAATAAGCAATTTTTCGGGAAGCTTGATACTTAGGGTTATGCAAACATATGCATACTTAGAAATCAGAAAACTAGTGAAAAACTTGTACTACCTTGACCATCTACTCCAGGGCAATGTGACCTATATTTCTGCTAACCAATAGCAAGCAAATCTTACATACTTGAGGATATATAATATAAAGGTCATAAATTTATAACAATGACTTTCTGCATTCATAGCAAACAAGAATAATGAGACTTTCTGATGCCAACATCCTGATACACCTGTTCACAATATATATAAATTTTCGGTCTGTGCCTCAGTTACCCACCAGATCAATCCCTCCATAAGACATACTGTCTATTAAAGGGAAAAAGAAAGGTAGAGATATTTTATTTTTCAAAAATGTACTTACTATCCAAACATACTCATTTTTATACTGACAACTTTGCTTGACTAAAACACTATTTTGCTTTATAATCTAAGGTCTGGATTTTGGATTACAGTTTAGTAACAATAATATCCCTTATGAGGGTCATTGCTATTACTCAATGAAAACTAACAGACCGAATGAATCAGTTAACTCTCTATCCCCTGCTTACAACTCTGGCTTCATTCCTACATATTGTTTGCTTCCAGGAAACCTTTCTTAAAAGGTGTGGTTCTCTGGAGTCTAGCATAATTTCACAAAACAGAGCGACAATCCAGTTAAAGAAGCTCTGTATTTTACTGCCCTTCCAACACCTGGCACATCATCATGCCATGCTGATCTAAGCTTGACTCAGGGAGAACAGCCTGCCTCCTCTAATGATCTGTAAGCCAAACAGTACAATATCTCCAATCTATTCTCAATGCTAACCCTCTTCTATCACCATGACAAAAGGCACAGGAGGAAGACTGCAGCACCCTACTTGACCAGGATCCTTTGTTTTTGTTTTGTCACATCCTGTAATATCTAAGATTTACAGCATTATCGTCATTCTCAGAAGTTCTCAATAGGGCTTATTTTCACACAGGAAATAGCTGATATTGACATTAGATATAGCAAATTACTTTTAGGGCTAGGAGAAGGAAAGTACAATATGAGCTGGAACATCTTTTTTGCTGCCACTGAGAAATAAAATGTTCAAAGAATAATGGGGACATGTGAACATAATACAGCAACCAGTTTGGCAGGGATGCAAAAGCCAAACCCAGGAAAACGTAAACATCAAAGTAAATAATAATAGTAATGAACAGTAATTGATTGTTCTAAGAATCAATTAGAAAGATTGTTCAATTAGTAATTGATTGTTCTAAGAATCACTAAGAAAGAAAATAATCTGTGATTCCATAAAGAATAAAACAAATAAATAAAATAATGGGTGAGAAGTTGAAACTCTACCTTATGGTAGAAGGTCAACTAATAAATGTAGAAGAAACAATGAAATTAGAAAGTCACTACTTGGCAGTATTTGTAAGAGGTTAAAACTACCAGGTAAAAGTTTGATGACGATAAAATATTTACAGAGTTTCAAAGTCTCTCCCCCACCAATACTTGTTAGTTAATAAGTACAAAGTAATTTGTTAACTTTGCAGTAGAAAAACCTGACAAACACAAACTAAACAAGTGATAAAAGTTAATTTTAAAAAAGAAGTTAACCTCATCTATAGTAGGACACATTTATAATAAGACAAATAAAAATTGTGAGTCACTTAATATGATGCACTGAGAACACAGTATTGCTTACTGTAGAATTCCTGACAAAGACGAGTAGCCTGAATCTAATCAAGAAACATCAGGTAAGCCCAAACTGAGAGACAATCAAAGTAAATGACATAGCATGTGCTCTTCAAAAGCATCAAGGTCATGAAAGACAAAATAAAGACCAAGTACAAATGACTTAGATCCTGAACCAGAAAGAACAGGCAGTAAAGAGAGTCTTTGCTGTTGTTTACTGATTTTGAAATAAAAGACACTGTTAAGACAATGACAAGATTTGAATATAAGGATCAGACAGTATTACATCAGTGTTATTTTTCAGACTTTGATGAATGCAGTGTGGTTAGATGGAAGACTGTCCTTATTTTTAGAAGATATGTGTGGACATATTAAGGGGTAATGAGGCATTGGGTCTGCAACTTACTCTCATAGAGAGTGAGAAAGAGAAAACAAATAATGTATAATATTAATAATTGTGGAATCTGGGTGAAGAATATATAGGAGCTCTTAGTACTATTCTTTCTTACAATTTTTCTGTAAATGCAATTTTATTTTTAAAAAAAGAGTTTAAAAACAATGTAAAATACAAAAACAGGAGACCTATCAACCAATTATAATGTGTGGCTCTTATTTAGATCCTGATTCAAACAGATTGCACAGAAAAAAAAAACTATGAAATTACATTTGAATACTGACTGAATATTTGATAATACTAAAAAACTATTATTAGGTGTAACAGTGATAGTCTAGTTGTGCTTTTTAAAGTCCTTACCTTTAAGAGACACACCCTAAATATTCAGATAAAAACGACATGAGAGGCTTGAGATTAGCTTCAGAATAATATAGGAAGGTGGTGAGGTGGGGTGGACAGGGGTATAGTAAATAAGATTACGCAAGAGTTGATAACTGTTGAAACTGGTTATAGGTACATTGAGATCCATTATCCTATTATCTCAACTTATAAATACAAGTAGCATACGCTTAAAATTTTCCATAATAACAAGTTTTTTGAGAATCAATGTATTTTATTTTGACCTTTCCCCCAAATATTTAAACCTAAAGTTTTCTTCCCTTTTTTTTTTTACCAGATGGGGAATTCACAGTACTGCAAAGGGCATGATTTCATTCTTCTTTATGGCTGCATAGTGTCTATGTACCATGTTTTCTTGATCCAGTCCACTGTTGATGGGCACCTAGGTTGGTTCCATGTTTTTGCTGTTGTGAATAGTGCTGCAATATATATAGAAGTACAGGTGTCTTTCTGGTAAAGTGATGTATGTTCCTTTGAGTATATACTAAGTAATGGATTTGCTGGGTAAGATTTTCAGTTCTTTGACAAATCTCCAAACTGCTTCCCACAAACCAGCTTATGTTCCCAACAGTGTATGAGCATTCCCTTTTCTCCACAACCTTGTCATCATTTGTTGTTTTTTGACTTATTAATAATAGCCATGCTGACAGGTAGGAGATGGTATCTCATAGTGGTTTTGACTTGCATTTCTCTGATAATTAGTGATGTTGAACATTTTTTCATAAGTTTATTGGTCACATATGTTTTTTTTGAGAAGTGTCTGTTCATGGTTTTTACCCACTTTTTAATGGGGTTGTTTGTTTGTTCCTGTCTATTACTTTAAGTTCCTAAGCCTTTGTCAGAAGCACAGTTTGCAAATATTTTCTCCATTCTCCAAATTGTCTGTTTACTCTGTTGGTAGTTTCTTTTACTGAGCAGAAGCTTTTTAGTTTAATTAGGTCCCACTTGTCAATTTTTGTTTTTGCTGCATTTGCTTTTGAGGACTTGATCATAAATTTAATGTCTAGGCCAGTGTCCAGAAGAGTGTTTCCGGACTCTTTAGTACTCCCTGGGCTTTCTTCAAGGATTTTTATAGTTTGAGGTATTACATTAAGTCTTTAATTCATCATGAGTCAATTTTTGTATATGATGAGAGGAAGGGGCTCAGTTTCACTCTTCTGCATGTGATTAGTCAGTTTTCTCAGTACCAGTTGTTGAAAAGGATGTCCTTTCCCCAATGTTTGTTTCTGTCAACTTTGTTGAAGATGAATTCAATGTAGGTTAGTGATTTTATTTCTGAGTTCTCTATTGTTTCATTGGTCTGTATGTCTATTTTGTAACAACACACACAGTCACACTGACACATAGTACCAAAGGAGCTGGTTTTGGGGGCTAGACCTTGGCTTGAGATGTGACAGCAATAGTGAAGGTAGAAGAATTTGTAGCAATACCATGCTGTTTTGGTTACTGTAGACTTATATTAAAGTTCGAAGTCTGGTAGTGTAATGCTTCTGGCTTTGTTCTTTTTGCTTAAGATTGCTTTGGCTATTTAGCTGTTGTTTTGTGTTTTTTTTTTTTTTTTTCTTCCATATGAATTTAAGTATTCTTTTCTAAATTTGCGAAAAATGATGCTGGTAACTTGATAGGGATTGTGTTGAATCTGTAGATTACTTTAGGCCATATGGACATCTTAATGATATTGATTCTTCCACTCCATAAGCACCACATTTTCTCATTTATGTAATCTTTGATTTCTTTCACTAGTGTTTTGCAGTTCTTGTTGTAAAGATCTTTCACTTCTCTGATTAGATGTACTTCGAGGTCTTTTATTTATTTACTTACTTATTTACTTGTCTATTTATTTATTGTAAATGGGACTGTGTTTTTTATTTGGTTCTCAGACTATCTATTATTGGTATATAGAAATGTAACTGATTTTTGAGTGATGATTTAGTGTCTCAATACCTTGCTGAAGTCATTTATCAGTGCTAAGAGGTTTTTTGGTGCATTTTGGGGGTTTTCAAGGTATAGAATAATATCTGTGAAAAGAGATAATTTAACTTCTTCCTCTGTTACAACTTGGATATCTCTTATTTCTTTCTCTTGCCTGAATGCTCTGGCTAGGACTTTCAGTACTATGTTAAATAGGAGTGATGAAAGTGGATATCCTTTTCTTGTTCTGGTTCTTAGGGGAAATGCTTCCAACTTCTGCCCATTTAGTATGATATTGGCTGTGGGTTTGGGTTTTACACAGCTGTAATCAAGCATATACGACATTTTATATTCAGCTTGACCACTGTGGTATAACTCTGCTTCTGACATCTTGTAGCCTTTTTGGGCCACAGGGCTCACTGCCCCACAAAATTTCTTCTTTAGAGGCTCATTCAGGAAGCTTTCCCATTCAGTCGAGATCCATTATTGCACACATACATTTCTAAATCCTGCCTTCCAATTCACCAGTTAGAGAGATACATTATTTTTTAAAAAAATTGCTCATTAACTTCTCCCTCTCCCTCAGTTCTTCCACTTTCACTATTGCTGTCACATCTCAAGCCAAGGTCTAGCCCCCAAAACCAGCTCCTCTGGTACTACATGTCAGTGTGACTGCATTGTCCAGCAGTACAAGTTCTCCCCCTTTCCCCACCATCCAGTCCAGAAGCCACCACACTAAGGAAACAATTGAAGCCTGATATCTTTCCTTCCAGCATGTGGAAGAGGGAGAAGAAAGTGGAGAAGGTTCTTCTGAGCATGTGTTGATTTGTGACAAGGAAGGAAGTGGAAACCATCAGTACTCTCTGGACACGTGTAGGACACTCCATGGGATGTCTCACCTAGCAGCATGGTCAGCAAGGACTGTCGTGGCACAGTGCAAAAAGCTGGATGGATTCTGCTCTTTCCCAGCTGAGTGCCCAAGGACAATTGCAGTTCAGTGAATGAATGAATGAGGTGTAGAATAGGAGAGTGCTCCCAAATCCTAGTCATACTTCCTCAGACTTCCCAGAGCCATGCTTTACTGTCTAGCCCAATCAGAGCCCTGGTATGCACCCCAACCACTGAACTCAGGATTGCAAGGTTTTCCTGCTTCATGCCTCTTCTCTGCAAGATTGTCCTACATAGCACAGTAATTAATAACTCTCCTCTTCCCATCCTACCCAGGACTTATTATCTCCCTCTTTATCCCAAAACACTAAGAACAAGCATTTCTGATTTTCCCTAAATCAATATAGTAGCTAAACAAGATTTTCCCTAAATCATTATAGTAACTAAATAAGGCAACGGTTCTAGAGTTCCTAGGAAGAGTATGAGTAAGTGTTGGTATGTGTGTGTGTGTGCATGTGTGTGTGTGTGTTTAATGTCTGTTTTTGTGGGAATATTTTTGAAAGGAGGTGGAAGCATAAATGCATTTGATCTTCCCTCTTCCCTCAGGATTGTCAAAAAATTACCAGTCTTTCTTTTACTTAAACTACTCATGAGAAAGAAAAAAAGAAAGGCATAAAAGAGACAGGCCACCTGACTAAATATGGACATATTAATTAGAATTTTCACAAACTGGTAGTCTCATACTCTAAAGTATGGCATCAATGAACTGTTTTCTATTCTCAAGACTATAAATGCTTCCAAATTAAAGAAGTAAGGTTAAACATAAACTTTTTTGCCAACTGGGCTCTGTGCTACTCATTTGCCATTCCCCTCCCCATCTATTCTCTGTTGTCCTGGACTAGAGAGGGTAGGGGTCCCTTTAAGGCTTCTCTTAGAAGGGGCTGCTATACTCCTGTCTCCAGGGTGGGAGGCATTATCCAGCAACTAGAGGATAGAGGGAGAAAAACTTAGGGAGAGCTGGTGCCCCACGGGCATCTGTCTCAGTGCTGTGACTCTGGCTGGGCTGACATCCCTTGCAACTGGCTTCTGCCACGCAGCCCTCTCACAACTGCAGCTCCTGCCTGGCTTCAGAAACACGTGCTTCCTACCCTCACCCCTTCAGGACTGATGACACTACCCTAAGTTGCTAGTCCCTGCATACTTCAATAGTCCCTGTACACCTCAATATTACCCTGACCACCCTTCTTTTAATACTCACTTTGTTAAACTATGTTCAGAGTCTCATCTAAGTGTGCCTTCTGTTTCCTGCTGGGACTTGACTAACCCAAGCTCCCCTCTCCCAATCTCAGACCACAGCCTCTGTGGCTCACTGTTATTTATCATCAAGGAAGCTTATCTGCACAGTTCACAGGCAAGATCTGCTTCAAAGTTTTGTCAGATTTATTCAACACTGTACTACAACATACTAGTTTGAAAGAATGTCAACTCTTTCCTTTGTAACCAGCAGGATACCAATATTCTGTGTATAACAAATACTAACAGGTTCTTACTTGTCTTAAGTGAAATTCATTCTTCCTCTCCAGGACATTGGTCAATCATCAGTAATACAAAGAACCTGCCACCTGGAAATGTATCACCCTGCAATCACTGATGTAGGTATTAAAGACCTCTCAATTCTTCCAGCCACAGAATAGTCCAGGAACAGCCAAACCGATTATATTAATGCTTTGCACAGGACAATCACAGGGTAATCTAAGTACTCCTACGATGAGGGGAAGAGAAAGAGGAAGAATCCTAGGTAAAAATAAATAAATAAATATCCCCTGCTTTCTCTCCCTTGTGTTCATCAGTAGAAGACTTGTTATTGGCTTCTTAAAAAAAATGAACAAGAAGTACAAAGGAAATTCCTTGGTCTGTTGCTTATTTGCCTCAGTATAAAATGGAAAAGTAAATAAAATAACACTCTATGAATGCTTGTTGTTTGATGTAAGGCTAATAACTGGCTTTCAGCTACTTTAAACAAAGTTGCAATCATTCATTATGCAACAAATTCTCTAAGTGACTTAAAATGTTTGGCTCACAAAGAGGAGTGCAGAACAGATGTAATATTAAAGTTCCTAATTAAGAATGATAATTCCATGATAAGACTCCCTCAACAGTGCCAACAATTAAATTACTAACATCATTTCCAGATATGAATTCAAATTTTGCCAAAAAATTAAATAACGTAGGCTCAGCAAGTCCTCCATTAAAATGTTTGTGTTCACCAGAAAAAAAAAGAAAATATGTAATACACTATCTGGTGCTTCTGATTGCAAACAACAAAAGGCCCAAGAAATGTCTTAAATAATCTTACTATATATTAACTCTTTGAATGAAAAATTGGGAGCTAAATTACTCTCGGGTTGGTTCAGAAACTCAGTGTGAGGGCAAACACAAGTTAGCATATTTGGAATTCTCATGAATAGAAAATGGTCACAGGAGTTTCAAAGCAGGAAGAAAGAGAAGGGTGGGAAAAAATGTTGTTTTGTTTATTTTTTTACTGTAAGCCATTTTCTAGCTAGAAATAAAAATCTTTCTTGGAAACCCCTTTCCCTTACATCCAATGGCCAGAACTACTTGCACACTGACTCTTAAAGCACACACTGACTAAAAAGAATGGGATGCCATCACTGGTTTATAGGAATCATTATTCATTCCTGTATGATTGGGCCCAAATCATGTTAGCAAGAAAGACGGGAAGGAGCTGTTGTACAGGTAAGCACCAAATGTAGCACCAAGTGAGCACTCAAAGAAAGTCAGGCATTAGTAGTGTAAGCCAAATATTTACTTCAAATTAAGAGGAGAGAAGCACAAAAGGGGGGTGTGGGAGGGCTCTCTAAAGGGTCCAAGAAGGAAATGTGAATGAACAAGGTGGGCTAGTTGGGAACCATGCATCACTGAAGAGTGTGTGGCCTCTCTGAGGTCTCCAATTCTTAACCCATTTTACTAAGTTCATATCACTTCAAATTTCAGCAAATCATTGCAGAATTTGGGAATAAACAGATATTTTTTTCTCTAATCTTCACAGAAATACAGACAGACTAGCTTCATCTCACACCACAGAAATGATGACACCCTAATCTCTTACTATGTGCCAGATGCTGTTTAAAGTGCCTTACATATCTTATTTCACTTTTTAAAATGAAACACTGCACATTAGGTACCACCCATTGTCCATAAGCTTTAGAGAGAAAAGTAATTTCTCCACGAACTCGTAACTGTCAGGTGGTGAGGCAGGAGAGCAGTCCGAACACAAGACTCAGAATGACTAGCAGGAGCTAGAGTTCACAGAAGCTAAATTCAACTAGCTAAACAATGGGTGATCTTTCCCAGACATTCTGTAGTCACTTGGGAATGAGAGCTTCCGGTTCACAAGTAAGGTCTGGTGGCCAGCTATATCCTAAAAAAGGCAACTACATTCACCTGACTTTTCTCAGCCACATCCACTTTTCTGTATTTCCAACATAGAAAATGCAAAAGAAAGCAACACCAGGACCTAGGGCTTAACCATCTCTGCAGCAGGTGGAAATTAATTAGAGCACAATTACAGGATGCTTCAAATTTTTCAGATCTTAAAAAAGTCTCCCAAAATCTACAATGAATGCTGTTCCATGATATGGAACCTTGAATTTGCAAGGATGAGGAGAAAAAGAGTATGGGTGCACCAATGTAAGCAAATCAGTTACCCACCTCTGTGTAAAAGAGAAGCTATAACAGCAGAAAACTACTATAAAACTCCTGTCATTGAACTTTTTAAATATACAAAATGGTATTATAAAAAACAGCATCTGTACTCTTTCTTTTCTTATGGTTCCATTTCACTCACATACAGAAATGACTTGCAATCATTATTAACCTACTAATACAACTTTTTCTGGTATAGCTTAATGTTTCTCTCCTCTAAACCATAAGCTCCTGCAGTATTTATCTGTGGATCCTCAGCACTTGGCACACAGGCATACCAAGAAGCTCAGCAAAGATTTTTAAGTGGAGTGAACGTGATAAAAGTTCCATTGTCCCATAATTTGCCACTGTGATACATTCCACTCATATAAGACATTCTGAGATATAAAGCACATTGATTTGAGTGAATTAATCAAATTATGTTCTATTGTTCTATCCGGCCTTAACATGTGAGTTTTATAATAAACAAAAGGCAAAATGTTTATTAACGTCTATTTTCCATACAGATACAAAATAATATTTTACACGAAATTATATTGATAAAACAAAACTACACAGGTTGGTTTTAATTGACTACTTTTCCTTACATATTCCACTGTTGTACTTACTCAATATTCTGTTTAACATCTTAGTAAGCACTGAAGAAAAAAATAAAACTTTTTCTCCAAGCAGTCCTATACTGGATCATTAGATCCATGTCTTACCAGCATTCATATCTTTAAATTTCTGCTTTAGCTCAGTAGGAGTAAGACGATACTGATCAAGACTGTCATGCCAATAAATTCGGTCCAGGACTTGAAGATCTCCTCCAATCAGCCAATCTCCTTGTTCCATAACCATCTAACAGGAAGAAAAAGAAAAATGTTTAACAGAAACTAAGATCAAAATAAGTAAAAATATTTATTTCATACAAGCTAAATGCAGTTATTTATTGTAAACTACTCTCATCTTAAACTCTATTGAACTTATCAACCAAATTGGAATTAGAGATGCTATAGAACTAGAATAAAATCTGTAATTTCTCAAAAAAAACTTGTGAATCTACTATTACCTTTACATATGAAAGGAATCAAAACCACTGTGAATAATTATGACTTTTTGAGTAACAAAAATATTCTTTTTATTGATGCAGTATGTTGATTAACGAACAGTGTGTAATCCTGGGTCACCACCCTCTGTGTCCTCCAATCCCAACCTTTTGAAGAATTAATGATACTGAGTTAGACACAAAGTCATGCCTTCCCATCTCCACACCACCTGGAATTTCTTACACCTCCACTATCTTCTTTCTTTACATCTGAAAGGAAGATACATTACCCTCTAGGACCTGTCCATTTCCACAGTGCAGTTCAGGCTCTCCCTTTCCCCAAGCTGCTTTGGCTTAGATGCCAACAATTCATGTCTCTTTTAAAGCTCCAAGTTTACCTTAATACACCTAACAACTGACTAAATTTGACTTTGATGATAATACATTCAATAAATGAGCCACTCTAAAGAGGTGAATTATATTTCACTGCCTTCACACCAGAAACACACTGTTAAATTAAAAAACGAGACCAAACCAAACCACCCTGGTGTAGGCTCCCTTAGCACCCAGACCTCACACTGTTCTTCCATGTACCCGAGTAAGCACACCACCAGACTGTCAACTCCAAGAGCAAAAACACTGTGTTGATTCCATCCCCAGCCCTGCATTCCCAGTACCAAGATCAGTGCCTGGTATAGAGTAGATACTTAAAATATATTTGTGGAACACATATTTATCTGGATCGAAATGACAAGACCATACACTCATCACAGTCATCTAAGTTCCAGTTTCCATTCTGCAAAATATTAACAATTCCAATGAAAAAAGTCAACACAGAGATAATGCCCATATTTCAGCACAAACATTACTGGCAAATCATGATAAAATGCAGGGAGGTTTATTCAGGACCTTTATGTAAGGGTGGTTCTTGCATGTTGTTCCCCACTGTCTGGCACAGCGCTCCTCTTTCCTGTGCTCAAAAAATTCTGGATTGCGAAGAATAGCCACACGGCGGCCCTCATATATCAGGGCAAATGCAGTACAGCCATCCAGTCTCTCTTTGTCTTCACGAGTAGCTGTCAGAACTATAGGCACTGACAAGTTAATGACGCCTCCTGAAGAGCACAGAAGAATAGAAAGCACACAGCTCAGATTCCTCAATAGGCTTGCTTATGTCCACCCTTCACTTCACAGGACACTCCTCAAATAATAAGTGGCTTATAGGTTCAGTGACAGTGCTTAATTGGTATCTGGCATAGAAAACCAGGAGAGAGAGCAAGCTACAAGGTAAGGCAGAACAACGTCACAAGTTTAGAAAACAGCAAAAATTAAGAAAATCAACATTGTGACTAGTAATCCTTTTCACAACAATTCATCAAACTATCTTTGATGGGAAATTCTGGTACAGAATTTACCAAAAGAATTGTAGCAAATTACAGAAAAGAAACTTTAGGGAGAAACAGCTGGTTAAGTCTAACATTAACCAAAAAATACCATGCACTTCAATATGTGAATAAGACAAAGAACTATGTTTCTGAATCTTTTCATGAAAAACCAAAATCCTTGTTGATAACAGGATGACATAAATAACCACATGCTAAGTGGCAAGTTGATTAGATATACTTGAGTATATTTGATAGACTTGGGTATCTTTGAGGTAGAAAGGCAAAAACACCCCAAAAGTTTATTAGTTTGATATAGTCAGAATCAAATTGACGTCAGCTATCACGGCCAAGAAACAAAGCCAGTAATCAATGGCTACACTTAAACCAAAATGTATTGTCAGTGATACCAATGCACAGTATTAGTTCCCAAACTTTTCTAGGTGTAAGCTTTTTTTCTACTCATTGTGTATAGGTTAGAAAAAAAAGATGTATTCTCTTATTCACATTAGGATTTATTTACATCTAAAGAAACCATCCTTTTTGGGGGAATCATGGCATGCCTTCTTTGGACAAAAGATGTCAACAAGAACGATGATAACTCCTTGGCTACTTTTAAAATTACCATCACTAGATGAGTTTAAAATAAAAAACTAATAGGTAGATCTGCACCAAGCCCAAGAATATATCAATAAGACTAAGGAGGCAATCAACAAAGACTTTACTATTAGTTCCAAAGAAGAAAATCAAAATGTAATATTTAATCCTCATGTTCTTGTGATAGTTTCTTGACAAGAATAATTAAGAATTACATTTTCAAATACCTATTTCACTACCCATAATACAGAAAAACTTAGTACCAATTGAGAAGAGTTCTATGACATTTTAAAATATTTTCTTTAATATAGTAAATTAATCTTCCCAATGGTATACAACACAAAGCAAAAAGTAACTGGATTGTAGTAATATACTGAACATTAATTTCTTTGGCAAGTTTTTAATATTTTAAAAGAATAGGAAGAAACATGTTTTTAGCCACCTCTTTTAGGATTCCTTAACTCGGACTTCATGATTCCTTATGAATGAGCTTCAGTCAGCAAAATGCAGTATGTACATGTACTCCATGGGAAGAAGCTTTCCATAGTGATCAGGTGGGCATAGCACATGAAAACTCTATTGTGTTTTTACAATCAATTTTCTGCCCTAATTCCCAGGTTTTCCCTCTCCCGCTGCAATAAATCACAATCAGGAAAAAGAAAAATGGAAATAAAATATCATGGTTCACTTAAATAAAGTGTTCAGTATTGATACAACTTAGACTTATAATGTTATCTCTATTAAGATCTAACCATACTTTTCATAACGTGACAAATCTCTGCAACTACATAATTTCTCTTCAATATATAATGTGATTTTGGATGTAAAATGTCTTACCATCCAGAAGACAATCAAAATGAAGGCACTGCAAATACTCCCTCTCTCTCATAAAGCCGTTCAACGGGGTTGCCCAACCTTCTGCCAAAACTTGTACCCACTGCATATCCACCTAGTAAATTAGAAAATAAAGTAAAATGTTCTATCTCATTTATTTATGAACAAAAGTAGTAAGTGCCTTTAGGAATTTAATTCTGAAAGCAATGAAAATAAACATTTTAAGAATGATTAAACAAAACTAACAAAGAATAAGGGCACTAAGAAAATATTTATGTCTCCTAATAAATTTAAATAACATTAAGCCTCCAGTTATTTCCAAAGGACAGCCTCTCCTAAACCAGTGGTTCTCGAAGTTTAACTCAGACTCCTGCAAGGTTGGTTAAAATGAAGATTGCTTTACTCTCAGAGTTTCTGATTCAGTCAGTTTGCTGCAGGTCCCCACATTTTGAATTTCTAATTTATTTCCCAAAAATGCCAGCAGTGATGGCCTAGAAACTATACTTTGATAACCACTGTCCTAAACAAAAAAAGAAAATAAAATTATCTTCCAAGGAAAGTCCCTCATCCAAGACGGAGTACTCTTCATTCTCATCTTACAAATTTTGCAAATGTCCTATCAGAACAATAAAGAATTGATGAACTATGCATATATCATTAATTTTTTAATTATTTTTTAACTGTGCAAATGGCACTGGTTCTCAAATGAGAAAGGTGAAGCACTTGGCCAAGTGGCGTGCAGTAAAATGTAGCCTACTATTTATTCCCAAAGTATGTTTTCCATTGCAAAACTGAATAATTTTAAGGTATGCACAAGAAATTTTTTTTCATTTCAAGTTTTCCTCATTAATTTTTCTAAAGCCCTTGAGGGTGGCTCCTATTTATCTCTAATGGAAACCAATCCTGGATGGCATCTGTTAGAGACTGAATGACTACATCCCCACAAAATTTCTATTTGAAGCCCTAACTCCCAACATGACTATATTTGGAAATAGGGCCGGTGAGGAGGTGGAAAGAATGGTAGTGTGCCTTCCAGGTGGTCTGCCAATTAAACCATTTTGAGAACCACTGTATGGAAGAAAAGTTCACTTTTAGAAAAAGCTATTGTCTTCCTGGGTTCTAGAATCTGACTCATGTGGATTCACAGTCATTCATTCCCATTCTTTTTCTCTTTGTCTTTCTCTGTGGGGATTTATTCCATGCCAATTGTCAGTGATCAATTCTATTGTTCTTTCCAACAGTTTTCTTCCTGAGTAGCTCTGCTCTACAATTTTCCCTCCTTGACTCTCCCTGGCATGTGTTGGCTTCCGGTTACAGACTCAATCACACACAAAAAGCACATCAAGATAATCTACTCCTATCAGGGATTTCAACAGCTACTTGAAGAGTCTTTTTCCAAGTCTGTAAAAGTTTTGTTTTGTTTTCTTTCAGATTTGGCACTTCCCTGGATGTTTTGGGTTTTTACTATATTAAAAGAAAGGATGGAAAACCCAACCTCTAATCCAAATTGTTAATCTCCCTGTTTTTAAAGTATACATAAATGACACAACTTAAAATTCTCTAAGATTTGAAAATGATAAATTACAGTTTCTATTCTCATCATGTTGAGCTCAAGCAGTCGTTTATTGGGAAAGACAACTAATGACATCATTAGAGCTAAAATATGCAACAGGATTATTCTTAACAATATAAAAAAGGGAGAGTCAAGTGTTTGGCAGTGGATTAGGAAACATGTTGAGAGGGAAAAATATTCATTTTAGTTAGCATGGATTAGTATTCTTAACCTTTTAGAACCCATTCCTTTTGATAAACTTGAAAAATCTGACACTATCTTTGTTCTTTGATATTTCAAAAGAAATAAGTATTATGATTAAAAGCAAATTAAAGCCATGGTAATTTTGGAATATGATTATACAAAGACATTCCCCATCCCTGGAAATTATTGCATACACAACACCCTCACTCCCACTAAAACCATATGTGGCCTCAAATGCTGCTATAAATCACAAATTTAACTAACTACTGTATAGAGAACTGTATCATTTGGCATAAAAGCTACAAAAAACATACTTTGTTGATTTTCAATGCTGGTAATGTTTCTGCATCTGTTTTTGCCAAATGAAGTTTATTTTCTGGCACATACAATTCTTTTACTTCATAAGAGGCATCCACAGGTACAATATCCTATATAATAACAAGAGTACAATTAAATGTTTGCATCAACCATTTTAGAGTTTGTCAAAGGGCATCTTAATAAAGAAAATCAACATTTCAAAATGATACCAAAAAATAGCATAAAAGAGGGCTTTGAGTGCTGTCCCCCCCACATCAGTACTGTCAAGCAGACAACATATGACATCTACGTAGTAATTAGGCATAATGTCCCATTATCTAGTGGAAAAGAATAAATTCCTAAAATATATAAGTCAAAATCAAGCAACTGCAAATAAGAATTAGTCTCAAATAAGAGGTAACAGCAATAAAAAGAATTTGGAAACAAGCAAATAAAAATAACTTGAAACATCATCATTATTATCTTTAACATATTATGAAACCATTTCATTCCAGCTTTCATATGCAACTTTATCATATGCCAATAAAGCCACCTTTTATTCATACAACACAGTATTCCAGAATATGTCAGCTTTACTCTCATCACTATAATTTGAAAATCAGTACTTTCTCTTCTCACATGAAATGCAGCCTAAAACTTTTATCTAGGCTCCAAGTACTCATTTATGTAACATTAGGACAGTGTTTTTCTCTATTTATTCTACAAGTATACATTTGTAATTACCATAACATAGCCATTTACACACTGCCTATTAGGAGATCTTTACAGGGTTTGTTCACTACACTTGTCATATCCCTAAGAATAATTACTAAATGTGTTCAATCACTTTAACTCTTTTTTTTAAAGCCAAATCTGTCAGGTAACCTCTATTAACACAAAACAGGCACTTGTTGGGGGCTTTTCAAACATGTGTCCAAGTAATACTTTGTCATTCAAAATAAAGTAATTCTCAAAAGAATGAGAAGATAAGCCATAGACTAGGAGAAAGTATTTGCAAAAGGCATATCTTTAGATAAAGGACTGTTACCCAAAATATAAAAAGAACTCTTAAAACTTATCAATAAGAAAATAAACAACCCAGTTAAAAACTGGGAGAAAAAAATCTGAATAGACACCTCACCAAAGAAAATGTACAGACTGCAAATAAGCATATGAAAAGATGTTTAACAGCATGTCATTAAGGAATTGCAAATTCAAAAACTGATACTGTAACACATCTATTATTAGAATAGCCACAATCTACAACACCAACAACACTGAATGTTGCCAAGGATGTAGAGCAACAGGAACATTCATTCATAGCTAGTGGGGATACAAAATGGTATAGCTGTGGGCAGAGTGGCTCAAGCCTGTAATCCGAGCACTTTGGGAGGCCAAGGCGAGAAGACTGCTTGAGTCCGGGGTTCGAGATCAGCCTGGGCAACTTCGCGAGACCTTGTCTCTACAGTAAATAAAAAATTAGCTGGGTGTGGTCGTGTGTGCCTGTAGTTCCAGCTACATGGAAGGCTAAGGCAGAAGGATTGCCTGAGTCCAGCAGGTCAAGGCTGCAGTGGCCGTGAGCATGACACGGCACTCTAGCCTGGGAGACAGAGTGAGACTCCAACTCAAAAAAAAAAAAAAAAAAAAAATAGCCACTTTGGAAAACAGTTCAGTAACTTGTTACAAAACTACATACGCACTTACCAGCAATTTCACTTCTTAATATTTATGCAAATGAGTTGAAAACTTACATCCACACAAAAATCTGCTCACGATGTTTACAGCATCTTTATTCATAATTGCAAAAACTTGAAAGCAGCAAGAAGCCCTTACTAGGTGGATGGATAAACAAACTGTGGATCATCCAGTCAATGCACTATTACTCAGCACTAACAACAAATGAACTAGCAAGCAATGAAAAGGCATGGAGGAAACTTAAATGCAAATTGCTAAATGGAAGAAGTCAATCTAAAAAGTTTACTGTGTATATGATTCTAACTATATAATATAAATTCTTCTGTGAATCTGAAAGTTCTCTAAAAAAGTTAAGTGCATTAAACAATGCAAAATAATGAAAAAAGTCATTCAAGATAAAATATTAATGAAAGAATCAGATTTTAAAGGACATTTCTTACTATTTTTCCTAAAGAATAATTTTAGAAAGAAACTTCAACATATATTTGGTCTTATGTGATATCTTCAGTGGAAGAAAAAAGGAAGATCACATATGTGTATCAAAGTTAGACAAGCTCATGAAGGGCCCAGGTACCACTGCTCCAGTACCCCTGTGGGTTTAAAAAGAATTTTTCTCCTGCTTTTCTCAGACACTATTGCCTCAAAGATGGAAGAAGAGACATAGTTCAGCAATGGCTAAATCATGTGCCAAACTCAGTTTCCTCCTACTGGTAAACTCTGAAATGTCTCATAATAAATTAACAAATAAATAAGAAGAGCAAACACACATACACATTATTTTTAATCAAAAGCCAGAAAAGATTAAACAATAAACCAGCTATGCAGCTCGGCCCCTGGAGTGCAAATATGAATGGCAACTTTCTGAAGGTCCCTTTGTCCCTCAAGGATGCCACCACTCAGAGGAAGAAAGCAGAAAAGTGTGTGTGAGAGGCACAAACCCTGCTCAGCAAAGGACACATCATATACCTTCTGATTCGCAATTAGGCTTCCAGCAGGCACTCATAGCTGAAAGCTATTTATTGTGTTTACTGAGGGTAAATACTATATAAGGGTATTGAAAACAAATGGTAAAAGAAAGCTCCACCCGCTGCCTGCACTTTCTCTATGTAAATATAAATCCATATTTTAACCATGTACTAATTATTTCCAATGAATCCACACCAAAGAGATCATGTCTTAAATTTTGCCAAGGAGCTCAAAACAGTGATAAGAAAATATACACAATTTATAAATAACACCTGTTTTAACTGTGCACCCGAAGAGGAAACCACATATAGAAAAAAAGGATTCTTCTTTAAATCTATCAAGAGACGTAGCTTGTCTTCCAACTCCGGAATTGTTTCTTTTAGTACATTCTTTTAAATTACAAAATAACAATAAAGAAAATTTGAAATAAAAAAACAAATCACCCTATATCCTTATATGGTTATCACCGTCATTTTTCTATATTCCCTTCCAACTGTTCTCCGTGCATAGTCACATTACAGGACAAATGGTCACTTCAACAGTCTGTGCAAAGTCTATTACTTCATCAATCAGAAAATAAAAATTTGAGTCAACTTATCCTCCAAGGACAATTTGACATGCATTAAGTGAACTGCACATACATCCTGTATGTTCGGTTAGCTTCTTGGATATGTAAAGCCCCCAAAGATGCCTTAAGGCATACAAATTCTCTGCAGCTGCAAAATAAAGAATTGAAATCTTCTTATACTAGGAAAGAAAAAAAAGAACACTAAAAGTAACTGAAGTTACACAAAAAGTCAAGTGTTCATTAGGACTCTTGTGAGAAAGAGTTTGCTACAGTTTCACAAAAGAGACTTAAAATTAAATATTTACATTAATTAAAAACTTTAGAGACATAACATCTTCAAAACCAAAAACAGAAAAGCAACAAGGTATGTCTGTAGGTCAGTTATTTCTGATGTTCTCATCATCATCAACAATGTATAGAAAAGAGGATACACAGGCTTTTTGTATGTAATATCTGAGTTCAAATTCTAACAGTGCAACCCTGAAGACCTCACAATCTTGTCTCCTCCTCAGTTGTTTAAAAACAAAAAGATACACACATATAAGTTACAGGGCTATTGTGACAATTAAGTGACTTAAAGTACCTAAACTTGTAGGCTAGAATTAAATAGATGCTGACTACAACACCACACATTGTTCTAAGGGCTTCAGATAAATTAACTCATCTTCACACAATCCTACCTATGAAGGTAGAAGAAACTATTGCTATTCCTGCTTCACATAATAAGGCCCAGGAGAGGTCAATGACTGGCCCCAACTGCCTGAAGTCCTGTCTTCCAATGTACTTAACACACTATAAATAATAATAATTATTATAGTATGCTTGTTGTAAACTCTTCTAAGTACTCTACATATATTAACTCATAAAATCCTCAGTACAACTCTGAGGAAGGTACTATCATTAGGTCCCATTTCACAGATGAGAGAATTGAAGCCAGAGAAATTGGGTTATTTCTTCCAAGGTCACAGAGTTAGCTGATAATTGTTGGAACTATGATTCCAACTGAGGTCCCAATAGTTAGAAAATATTTTGTGATACAAATTATTCTTAGTTTCTTTCCATGATTTTATTAAAAATTTATAATTCCCCAATTTCTGATCAGTATATGCTCTTTTAAAGTATCGATGAAGTTCTAAACAAAAAGTAAAAATATTCAACATTTCAGTTAGTCCTAAACAGTTTTATTAAGGATAAGTAAACAATTTTCAAACAACTTTTTTCAAACCCTCCTACTGTGAATAAATCATGAACCATCATTTCCACCAGTTTGGACACCTTAGCACTCTGAATATGCAGTGTAGGAAAAATGACATGGAGACTCCAGAAAAGAGTAGATTCTCACTCTCAGCTTCAGTGACGACAACTCCACATAAAGCTTTCTTTGCCATCTCTGAAACCTACATTATTGTAAGGATGAGATACCTTTCTGTATGTTTGGTGGGTGTTGGCTACTCTCCCCCAAATTTACTGTTGATAATTGTCAACAATATTGGAGGGTCAGAAGAAAACATCCAGCAGATTAATCTGATCTTGGTTGGATATGACAAGGCAGTTTTAGCTGGTTTCCTAAACCATCATCACCAGATTCAACTCATACATACTGATGACTAGGAGCAATGTGCACGGCCCACTGTAGTGGTCCAGGCTCATGGCCAAGCCTGGGATCCTCCCTCCCCCTGGCACTGTCTCTCTCCAGACCCACCACAACACTGAGGGTGCACTCAGATGTGTGACTCTGCTGCCTCTGAAGAGATAGTCCAAACAAGAAATGGACACCAACAAAATTTTCTATGCACGATGTCTACAATTTCCTTCCAGTCATACTCCCCAAGTTAAAAAACAAATGTTCAAATAATTTGTGAACAAATCTGTCCACAAGGTAACTAATTTGAATATGAAAAGGGTAATACCCTACTATAAGCCCAACCAAATTATTTAAAAGAAATATTTTGTGCACTAATAACCAAATTATTCATAATTTGGCATGAATGAGTTTTTAGCAATATCCTATTTTATACTTACTAACATAGAGTCTATAACCACTTTCTTTTCAAGAAGAAAAATCTTTTTTATATTTTTGGAGTCAAAATAATTTTTTATTACAAGCACTGCACAAAATCCTTCCCTTTTCAAAATTCACATTCAGCAGTATTTTAAAATTAATTTTAGCCGCACAACTTAGATACAAAATTCTTCTGATGCCTAACCAATGCCAAAATAAAAGTTCAAAAGGTTGCTACTGTTTTTCTCTTCTAAAAAGATACATAAAGTGAATATTCCTGGAATTAATGTGAATGTAATAGCATGAATCAAGAGGAATACAGAGCATCTGCTCAGTCATCGGAAATGAGTTCTATGAAGATTCTATGTGTAAAGACAAAAGGCCTGAGTCTCAATCAGAAATATAAAAAGAATCTTTAAAATGCAGACACAACCGGTTTCTAGCACATTCTAGTGACAAAACTTCTGTTTCCAAACCCACTACTAAACATCTAAAAGGAGCAAAAGCACCTCAAAGTGACAAAGATATGTGGACAAAAGAATGTGAAGTCCCCGCCAACAAGCTATCTGTTTTATTTGGGATTGATTAGGATTTCCATAGACACAGTTAGCTATTAGAAAGAGTATCCTTCTTCAACTTGTACATATAAAACTCTTTATTTCAGGAAATTTCCTATAAAACAAAAGTAGGCCAGGAAAAAGTCTTTACATACCTAGACACCGTACCTCCAAGAACTCCTTAGTCACCCAGTACTGAAGGGCAGGGCACAGGGGTGCTCCCCTCTGGAGCAGGGGATCAGTAAACAATTCACACACTATTATTAAAGAGGGATGAACTCTACAACCTATACATCTAGAAATACTTAAATATTATAATTTTTAAGCATTAAATTTTTAAATGTAGCATGAGGTATTGAAAAGATTTTTGTTTGACTAACCAAACAGTCTAAGCTCTAGTATATGCTATATCTATATCCTTGTTCAGACAATTATGTTCCTACCTAGAAACTGGCAGGCAGGGAAAATAACATTAAAATAGTAGCTTTTGCCTTGCTTTCCCATTTTAATCTTCCTAAAGAACTCTGAACATGTTAATAAACATAGTGATTCCACATTTAAATTTTTTCCTCTAAGTATTTTCTGTACTTTTTTTCTTGAACCAAATGTGCTCAACAGATTTGAACATGAGGGCTCATTCATATTTTATGTAACTATTAAATTTCTATTATCTAAACTACATGCATCCAAAGCATGAACACCAAACGACATTCTGGCAACACTTTAAAACTGAGCTGCAAAGTCTGGCTTTTATGTGTAGTATAAAATCCATTTAGAGCACTAAACCACCATTTTGTAAAAAGACAAACCTTTAAATAATTTATAGCACTAGTAAACCTAGAGTTCCTGGTAGATTTAAAAACAATATTTAAAATATCACTTTAGATTAAAACCAGCAGGAAGAAGACTACTTCCTTATGTCATAACAAGTGAAGTTAAAATGCGTTACTAGCAGGCCATCTAGTGACCATTCAAGGGTTAGAAAAAATAAGTCAAAATCCTCATTTTTTGCTAACATCTTCTATTTTCTTGAATAAATTCATTGCCAATGAAGTACATTAAGACAATGAAGGTACTCTGACCACATGCTGAGAAGTGCAGTCTTTATAAGAATGGTCACATTACCTATTCCAATTATACTGAAAGAGAAATTAAGACAATCCAGAGATGACAAAGAATTCCTGACATTATGCTTAAAGCATTCATGGTAACCAAAGTGTCCGTCATTCTAAAATGTCCAATGTACAGCATACTAAAAGTATATCTTTTGGGACAGTAAAATAAATAGTACAGCTTACTAAAGACCATTAAAGAAATAATTCCAGCTGGGTGTGGGGCTTACACCAGTAATCCCAGCACTTTGGGAGGCCAAGGAGAGAAGACTGCTTGCGTGCAGGAGTTCAAGACCAGCCTGGACAGCATAGCAAGACGTTCTCTACAAAATCAATTGTATCTGCGTTCAAATCTCACCTTCCCCAACTGAATTACCTTGGGACAAACAATTTTACCTCCTGAATCTGTTTCCTTATCAGTAAAATGAGGATAATTATAACTATTTATCAGAGTCTTCACACAAATTAAATACAATAATGCCCCTGCAGCACTGAACACATAGTAAGAGTTCAACTGATGAGAGTTATTATTAATGGTCTCCACCTCTGTCCATGACATTCTCTTTTAGCACACATTTATATTCTTTTACATGATGCTAACTTATGTAGGATGCTTAATCTTCATATCCCCACTCAAAACTCATAACATAAAGCTACACAGATTTGGTTATTATTCTTTGCTTTAAAGCAACACTGTGCTTAACATATCTCCTTTACCTCTTAACTTATATTTATCCTCTACTATGTGCTTTCCCATAAGCCACACTTGGAAAACCTAATAAATGTCTACATGATAACAATGAAGCTGTACTGCATTTGCTATTGTTCCTCAAAAGGAGTTTGACATGGAAAGTGCACATTATACCAAGCCACCCTGCAAGGAAAACACAGTGGGCAAACACACCCCTAGCAACACTGACTAACTATGAACTTTGAGCTGAGTGCTAGATCTTCACTGGTTTCTCCATATGCCCTAATGCTCATTAAGATTCAACTTTGCGAGAAACCAAAGGAGAATAAACCAAAGGAGAATAAATGGCAGATATAATTGTGTATTTCTTCCTTCAACTGATTGTAAAATCCTGCATATTATAAAAGAAGAAAAATAAATGAATTTACATGTAAGGAGTAAGAATAGACAATGCATTGAAAATGAAACACAGAAGTTCTACAAGAGAGAATCACCTAGCAAGTGAAAAGGCCAGCTACTCTACAATCGTAAATTTTCTTGAGCCCATCACAGAGCAGAGGTCCTAAAGCAGTGAAATGAACTGCTTCCAAAGAGTGACATGTCCCACCAAAAGAAGATGAAGCTCATGAACTGTTTACTTTAAGCAGACCATGGGAGGAGGAAATGGCTGCAATAAAGGTAGGTAGGAGAAAAACAGCTGTAATGTTCTTCAGGCTGAGTGTGAATCCCTCTTTAAAATCAAATCATAAGGATATCATGTTGTCATGAGGAAAATATGGACATTCTCTAAATGGCCAAGAAAAGTTTACTTTCTGTACTTCAACTTGAAAAATATAATAATATCAACTTATAGGACTGAATAATCATGGCTGGATTCTCTATTAGGTATTTATGTGGCAAAATTACTGGTAAAGTACATGAACAGTGCTCTCTGCAACACCTAACACAGTGACATACATACATGGAACACTGTTGGCACTATAAATAATTCAAAATACAACTGTTACTCACTATTAACACCATCATTTTTTGGGAGGGGTAAGGTTATGAGATAAACATAATTCTTCTCTGACGGTTCCTTCTTTCATCTTTTCTTACCCGTTCCTGCAGAAGTTCTACAACTTGCTGGACACAGTCATTTACATCACAGGAGTCTGTTTTCAGCACCAATTCAGGAGCTTCTGGCTTTTCATATTCAGAATCAATCCCAGTGAAACCTGTAAAAGGTACCAGATAACAGAGAGGGGACAGAAATTAAAATTAAAATGGGGGAGGCATATTTCTTCATTGTAGATCTCTGTAATGTTTAAGTTAGTATTTGTGCTGTTTCCTCAGCTACAGGGGTATAAGATGAAAATGTCTTTCTTGGAAGATTTCTGATTAAATTTTTGTTTCTTCTTTAAACAGTGTAAGTACAGTTGACCGTCATTATTTGTAGTGGTTATGTTCAACAACATTGCCACAAACACAAAATTAACAAATACTGAACAATTGCTCTTAAGTAAAATACAAGGTTATGTTCCTGCAAGCCTCCGGTCATTTTTATCAGCTAATCAATTCTTTCAGTTTGTTTTATGGGTGATTCTGTTTAAGGATATCTTATTTAACATATAGTGTCGTTCCACTAACTTTGAACTCACAGCCAATAGTACTAACTCATGCCTAAATGAAGTTTGCCTAGCACATGTGTTTTACCTATAAGGCACATCACAGTCTTCTTGTGCTTAGAAACACTAGATAGCATTTTCAGCACTGGGGGTCATTTTAAACAGAAAGATAGCACAAAAATGCAAAAAGAAAGACACTAAGTAGGCTGACACTTGTTTACAGTATGAAAACTGAAACCAGAAGGCCAAGTGTCACCTTGTTGACTTCAGTAGGGAACTCTGTTGGGTGTGTCAGGTCCCCAACACACCACAAAAGTGCCAGGAATATTTATTTGAGGGTTACAAATAAATCTTGGCAAGTAGGAAAATTCATAAATATGGAATCCCCAAATAATAAGGATCAATTCTACTTCTTCTGTCACATTTTTCTTTCTTTGTTGCCTTAAGTAAATGCCTAAGCTGCCTGGAAAGAAGTTAGTAATACCAGGTGATCTAGAATATCTCAATTTCTCCAGTGGAATACAGGCCATAATTCCTAAGCCCCAGACATAAAACCAAACTTGACAAGGCTTTTTCCCTCTCAGTGCAAAAACTGACACTAAATCAACCTGTCCATAACATTCACAAGAATTATTCAGGGCCAGATTGAAGCTCTACAGCCTTCATCTGCCATCAGATAAATTAAGTCAAGACATATTAACTGTCGGCTTAAGCAAAATATAAAGAAAGATGGCAAGCCTGTTAAATCACAATATAAATTTCCTAACCAAGTATAATCAATGTAGATATTAACCACTATTTCAATTTTCCCTATTGTACATGTCTTACCTTCCAACTGCCAAGAAAAGAATAAATACACATTTCCCCAGAGTTGAGCTAAAGATACGCTATTCCTGTCTTACATCCCTGACATCACTCCACACATAAGTCATTCAAGACCTGTCTGCCTGGGAAAGCTTAGGTCATTCTTGGGTTAGAATGGTAAACATGAATTTAAAATCATTACTATTAAGAAGTACAGCTAGCAAAAGAGTTCTAAAATACATACTACAAGCCTATAGCCAATTTATTTCATTTTTTTCCTAGTTTTGTTTTTTTGGTTGTTTTTAGTCAGAGTCTTACTCTGTTGCCTAGGCTGGAATGCAGTGGTATAATCATAACAATCAAGGCTCAGAGCAGCCTGAACCTTCTGGGCTCAGGTGATCCTTATACCACAGTATCCCAAGTAGCTGAGACTATGGTACGTGCCACCATACCTGACAATTTTTTAATTTTTTTGTAGAGACAAGGTTTTGCTATGTTGCCCAGGCTAGTCTCAAACACCTGGGCTCAAGGAATCCACTCGCCTTGGCCTCCCAAAGTGCTGGGATAACAGGTGAGAACCACCACACCTGGCTCTATTTCATATCTCTAAGCATCACCTACAGTACTGAACTCAAGAAATTTCTGCATTATCAATATTCCCAACAGTATTTAGCAATGGGTCACAATAAAATATCTGAAGAGAGGGAAACCCCTTTGGGCCCTTCCCACTTTTCTGTCCTCTCAATAAATCCTGCTTTCAAAAAAAAAAAAAAATTCTGGAGGGGAAAAAATAATTCTGGTTAGAACACTGGTTGTTAAGCTCTGATTCTCAAATGAGGCAATACACTGGAATCACCAGGTCCCAACCCCATGAGAGTTTCATTTCACTGGTCTGGGGGGTACAGCCATGGCACTGAATTTTCAAAAATTCCCAAGGAAATGCTAATATACAACAAAACTTGGCAACCACTAGTTTAGAAGAACTGGCTTAACATTTTAGATGACCAGGAGCTCTCCCTACAGCTAATTTATCCAATAAATGACTATAATAAATGTATACTGAGAGAAATATTTATATTTTAAATTCATAATAACTAACTACTTGAGTAATAATCATGAAAATAATCTAGATATCAGAATGGCTGGCACAGAAATATATGACTATCTATCAAATGTCATACAAAGGTCTATAAAAGCCTGAGGTCCCCTGAATATACAAAGTTATGTCTATCCTTATATGTCTATCATCCCAGCTTTGAAATGGCAGGGGTAATATGAAAAGGGGTAAATGAAAGGCAAATGCTATACAATTGTTATATTGTATTTTTATTTGTGTTTTTTATTGTTACATTATTTTTTTCTTGAATATTTGCAATGTGCAGCTGATTGAATCTGCAGATGTGGAACACAAAGATGTGGAGGACTGACTGTATATATTTTGATGGAATCAATAATACACTAATTCAATTGAATTCCTCAATCATACATGGTTTGAGTAAAGAGTAATTCCAAGCACTATTATATAAACAAGAATAAGACATTATCCTTGGCACCAAGATGCCTATAATTCAGGCATTTTTCTCAATAGCTATAGGATTTCCTGCATTCTCACTGGAATAAAGAGAGTAGAAGGGGGGGAAGCAAGCAACTGATATCCAACCTAATGCTAAGTACTTAATTATACCAAGTAGCCTTTCGCCAATCTCCAACATCTCAGTTCTGTCTTGTAAGATACCAACATGATCAACAATACTCATTTGGCACAGTGTTAGGTACTGCTGCTAACCCTGAGAAAGAGAATAGTGTAGTAAGACCCACTTTTCTCTCCCCAAAGAGCTTCAAATCACTTAAACACTTGCAATCTCTTAGAAAATATCAGTCTTAGATATGGAAAGATAAAATATCTAAGCAAGAGAAACTGAGAAGAAAATATTACTGACCTTTAATTTCTCCTGCCCTTGCTTTTTTGTAGAGTCCTTTGACATCTCTCTGCTCACAAACATGCAGAGGAGCATCAACGAACACCTCGAAAAAAGGTAAACTTGCACCCTCATGAATCTGCCTTGCGTTGTTGCGATCCTTAAAAAATGATATACATGGAAAAAATAGAAAACATCACATGAATTACAAAGGTACTATATTAATATCAAAGATGAGTACAGAGTGCTTTTCACTGAAGTTAATGGAAACTATATTAGACAAAAATCAATTTATATTCTTAATATATAAGCTGAAAGAAGTAAATCCAAGAAATTATTAGCTTAACACCAATTCTTTACCTGCTTTAAAAGGCATACTATTCTATAAACCCAGGATAAGAGGATGTCAGAGGATGGAAACAATGGATGTGCCATAAAACCTTTTACCTAATTCTACAGGGAACCTGAGCCAAAGCCCAGCTCAAATGCAGATGTCATCAGGATGCTCTGTAGCATCACGTTCAGCCTAAGCCTGAGCTGGCATGAAAGCAACTTCAGAAAAGAAATCCATCCAGTTCTCTGAGGCTAGTTTATATCTTTGTCAAATGCAAGCCCCTGCATTCTCTTCTCCTCTCTAGCATTCCCAAAACTTAAATTTTCTGCTCAGCTCCTAACACCCAACATTCAAATCATCACAAAGTCCTTCCAATTTTACCTCTAAATATTACTACTACACCTCCCCAGTTTGCTCTCCTTCCCTACTCCCTAGTTCAACTCATTTCACCTGTCTGGACAAGCTGAAGATCCTTTTAATCAGTCTTCTGGCTTCTAACTTTGATCTGCTCAAAGTCATACTCTACACCACCACCAAAAACTGACAGAGAATATGAATCTGACCATCTTACTAAACCCTTCAGAGACTACCTGCCACGACTGGAGTAAAATCCAACTTTCTTAGTGGGAGGCATCAATCCTATACCTAGCCCCACTATTCTCAGTCTTGCACTTGATGATCTATTAATAATTAATACCTGCCTGGTCTATCAGGTTGTTTCCACCTTAGGCCTTTCCCCATACTCTCCCGCAAACACACTCCACCCATCTCTTCTGGCTAAAGCAACATGCTCCCTCACATCACAGCTTCGTGGTAACCTCCTCTAGGAAGTCTTCCCTGCATGCCCAGACTGACTGAGAGCCCTTGCTTCCTCTGGGTTCTAAGTACTCACTACATATCTCTGAAATCATTTCATTAGCTTTACAAATTTAGTGTCTGGCACAACAATTAAGTTATAACCATATTACTCCAACTGTCTTTTGAAATGAAGGTGTTCCCAAGTATCCATCCATGGTTCTCTTTTTATTCTATGTATTCTTCTGTATATACTCACTCTCCTAGGTTTCAACCAATAATTAATAATTCCTAAATCTAGATCCCAACCCTATACAACTTTTCTGAGCTCTAGAACAAGTTTTCCAATGGCCCAGTGGTCATTCTACTGAGACACTCCACTAACTTCAAATGTAACCCACCTAAAATGAAATACTCATCTCCTCCCTTCCTCCCCTATATTTCTTAAGTCAAACATATCACCCTCTATTTAGAAAGCACCATTCTTCATTTTCCCCCCAAAATCAGCAATCAAGTAGGCACCCAGTTCTACTGATACAAAGGTTCAAGACCCCTCAAACATGTCCCAGCTTTTCTATTCCCATTGCTGTTTCTTGAATTCACACCATTTCCCCTGCAGAGCTGGTATTACAGCAAAATCCTCCTGACTAGTCTCCTACCTCCAGACCATTCTCATTCCAGACTTCAAAGGTGACCTCACTCAAATGTATACCCAATGACATCATTCCCTATTAGAATCTCAAACTAGAAACTCCTTAAGAGGCAAAGACCTGAGCAGTCCAGAGGTCATCATCCAGACTCTGCAAGGTGCTCTGGATTCATCTTCCCTCACAATCATCCTGCATAGCAGTCACACCTACCTACCCACAGTCCCCCCCCAAAATAAACTCTCTCACCTTCTATTGCAGATACTATACCGTATCCTATGTCTGAAATAGCTTTCTCCCTCTCTTCTAACTAGTGAACTCTGATTCATCCTTCATGACTCATTTTAAGCAGCACCTCCTCTGTGAATCTTCCATAGTACCTTTTATACGCATTTACCTCATCACTTGCCTCAAGATATTCTTCCAACTATTCGTAGCTCTATGTTCCCACCAGACTACTAACTCCTTAAGGAAAGGAACTATCAGGTTTATTTTTAGACTCAACATGCCCAGTACAATGGCTGACATAGAGGTACCAAATAAATATCTCTTGAATGAATAAGCAACCCTATGAGGTTGACATTATCTGAGCTCAGAGAGATTAGGTGAACTGGACAAGGCCACAACAGCAATAACTGGCAGAACTGAGATTTCAGCCCATTCAGGTTCAACTCCAAAGATCTTGCCTTTAACCATGATACTAACTCGCTTATTCTTTGTTATCAGGGTTTCCTAAGAGGTTATGCTATCATTCAACAAACACTACACATCTACTACATTCCAGGAGCTGGGCTTGGCATCAGGATTACCAAGATTAATAAAACTCAGTCCCAGCTCTCAAGGAGACAGCGGGATTTGGAGGTAGCATAGTATGGCAGACAAAAGCACAGATCTTAAAGACACACAACGTGGATGTAAATCCTTGCTCAATCAGTACAGTGTGTGACCTGGGGCAATGCACATCTTTGTTTCCTCATGTCTACCTTCCTCACTAGGAAATGAGAACCACATAAGTTAATTCACATAAAAGCATTTTACAATAGTTATCAGTACGCAGTAAGTGTTTGATAAATGTTAGTTATTACTAACATTATCATTATAGCTACCATTAGTACCATCAATGAATGAACTGGGGTTTTTTTTTAACAAAAGATTAAAGTACAATAACAAGGGCATGAAAGGTACCCAAAAAAGCCTGAGGGAGGAAGGAATGTAATCAGAAGGAAGCTATTCCTAATCTCAGTCTCAAAGTATGAACAGAAATCAGCTGACACTGCAAAGAGAAGGACAGGAAGAAGAGTACCTTCTAGGCAGGGGGGAAACAAAAATCCCAGGATGTAAAACAAAAAGTTGATTTTTTCAGAGAAATACAAAACAGTGAATCAGTGTTGCTATTGCTACAGTCTCTAAAATAAGAGGAACAATACAATGAGAGCTAAGAGCAAGAATTTTGAGCAAAGAAGCCACAGTAGGACACATGCTAAGAAACTTAGCTTTTTCTCTAGTATGTGATACCTATCAAGTACTCACTATAGGTTTACTGAATTGAAAAGTCAAGCTTGAAATAATTTGGCTATTGGCTTGAGAACAACTTTGTTACATATTGGTTTTTTTTAATAGACTTACTCAGAAAGTCACAGCACAGAAATTACTATTATTATTCCAATTTGCATTTGGCCTCAAAAAACATGTCAACATTTAAATTTTGCCTGATACCACATTCTCAATAAATGTTATTAGAAATGACAAAAAAGCCACATACCTGAGTATAAGGTGATATAAAACTTGTGATACACACTAAGCCAGCATCCGCAAACAGCTTAGCAACTTCTGCAATGCGTCGAACATTCTCTTCTCTGTCTTCAGGACTAAAGCCAAGATTTTTGTTGAGACCTTGACGAATATTGTCACCGTCCAAAGTGTAGCATGGAATACCATGGCAAACCAAATATTCCTCCAAAGCCATGCTCACTGTAGTCTTCCCTGCTCCCGATAAGCCTAAAATTAAACAGTTAAAACAGATTCCACATGTAAAATATGAAGGATTAATACTTAGTAGTAACAAATTTTAATCATTAGCATAATTATATTCATTATTCACAACCTCCTAGTAATGGTCTTATTCGATATTTAAGATTTACCTCTTGCCTAAGAAAACAATTATAGTTCAAACATAATATGCATTTATTTTTATAACTTATATCTATGCCCAAAGGTATCCAAGAAATCACTGATAAGCTTCAAAAATGGCTTAATCAATTTTAATATCAGACAAAGTTGGGTAGATATTCACCCTGTCTCCTTTTTACCACTTTTCTAAAGCTGCATACCAAACATTTTAAAACAAAGCTATATGCCCAAATTACTTCTGGCAAGGGAAGGAAAAGGAAGGACACAAGTAAGTGAAATATTACAAAGTTAGCTTCATTTTCCAGGATCATCACCTCTTACAGACTAATCCATGATAAAACAATCTGGTAGTCCAACTTATAATTAACCTTAAAAGAATCCCCTCATTTCAACTCACCATCCTTTATCATTGGCATTTATTCACTAAACAACAAGGACAAGGAAAGAGCACATTTATGCACTAATACTTGCCAACCTGGTGAATATATAATTATAGAATTCATAACCAAAATAGTTATAAGGCAGGAGATAAAATAGTGAAGTCTAAAATCCCAATGCTCTTGAAAGAAGTCTTAGTAGTAAAGGACGCTATTAAAATGGTAAAGCAAACTAAAATAGTGGTTGTTTTATACCAATAGGTTTTGGGTAATCTGTTTACAGAGTAACTGGAACACAGAAATTATGGCTGGGGAGGAGAGGGTTGTTCTGTTTTTTTTACTATTGTTGGTTTTAACTACTAATTGAGCACCAAGAATCAAAGGGAGTAAAACTGAAACCTGAAAAAAATCTAAACTTTTTATACAACAAAAACAACCTAAATTACAATTAAAATGTCTGTTTATACACACATGTACATTTATATATTTTATGTATATAATTTGAAACAATATATAATGTTAAATGAACTGAATCACTGGCATTAATAAGTTTCATTGAGATGATTATAGTGAACAGACAAAATAGCAAAGAAATTAAGGCAGTCAGAGGAAATTGATAGCAAATGCAAGACAGACCATCTAAAGTCAACATAAGGATAGTTGGTATACCTGAAGAGGGGAAACCAACTGTACTGGGTTGAATAGTGTCCCAAAAATATTCATGTCCAGCTGTGATCTCAGAATGTGACTTTAACTGGTTATAGAGTCTGTGCAGATACAATCAAAGTTAAAACAAAAGGAGGTCATACTGGATTATTGTGGGCCCCAAATCCAATGATAGGAATCCTTATAAGAAGGCTATATGAGGACAAAAGCAGACACTGGAGTGATATGTCCACACAACAAGGAACACTAAGGAGTGCCAGAACCACTCGAAGTTAGAAGAGAAGAATAAAACAAACTCTCCTTCAGAGCCTCAGGAACCAATCTCACCAAAAAAACTTAATTTCGAATTTCTAGCCTCCAAAACTGTGAGAAATTAAATTTGTGGTTGATTTGGTACAGGAGCCCCAGGAGACTAATATAACAACCAACCAATGTAAAAATACAAAACATGAGAATTTATCTGAAATAAAATCTGAGAAAGATTGAACCACGTCCAGAAAATGGTATCCAAATCCCTTGATACCTTAGAAAAATCCTAGTTAAGCAACTGAATTGCAAGAAAAAGAAAGAGCATTTGCAAGAGAACTAGAGAAAATGAGATATGGAGTTAATGAAAAGATTGTCTAACCTAAATTCCTAATACTTAGCTCAGTTGTTTCCAACCCTAGGTAGATAGCAGAATCACCTAGAAAACATTTTTAAAAAATAATTGGAGCCGGGCTCAGTGGCTCAGCCTGTAATCCCACGCTTTTGTGAGTGGATTGCCTGAGCCTGCAGGTTCGAGACCTGCCTGGGCAGCGAGACTTCATCTCTACAATAAATAAAAAAAAAAATCAGCCGGGCATGGTAGCGCATGCCTGTAATTCCAGCTACTCGGAAGGCTGAGGTGGAAGGATCGCCGGAGCCTAGCAGGTGAGGCTGCGGTGGCTGGGAGTGGCCACTGCACTCCAGTCTGGGTGACCGAGTGAGACTCCAACTCAAAAAAAAAAAAAAAAATTGGGATTTCCGGCAAGATGATTACAGAACAGGTCGGACTATGAGAATCTCTGCAAAAGGGAGTGTCCATAAAGACTATCTGTGAGAGTGGGTATGTGCTGGTGGGTGAGTGAAAGTCTTTCTGAGGGTAGACTCAGGTTTGTGCACCCAGGGCTCTCCTCCAGAGGTGACTGTAGCCCCTCACTGTCCTGAGATTGGAACCCCAGGTGCTCAGGATCATCTGCTGTTCTTGAGGCTCTCCTGAGAAAGGGCAGAAGAAAGCAGCTGATTCTCACCACCTGGTGGCCGACTCACACCGTCACCTATGACAGCAGAGCAGCAGGATCCCCAGAATCCATGGAGAGGGCAGGGGGAAGCTGGAAAAGGAACCCCAACATCGGTGAGGAAACCCCTACAAGTGTCATTTTCTCTATCCTGGGACCAGGCAGAGACCTGCATTGCCTCGACCAGCTCTGCCCAGTCTCCAGCCAGGAACCTAGAGATTATATTCTCATCAAACTCAGGGAGAGGCTGGGCATGGTTGCTCATATCTATAATCTCAGCACTTTGGGAGGCCAAGGTGAAAGGATTGCCTGAACCCACGGGTTTGAGATCAGCCTGGGCAACTTGGCAAGACCTCATCTCTACAATAAATCAAAAAATTAGCCAGACGTGGTGGTGCTTGCTTGTAGCTCCAGCTACTTAGAAGGCTGAGGCAGAAGGAAAGGATCACCTGAACTCAGCAATTCAAGGCTGCGGTGGCTGTGAGCATGCCACTGCACTCCAGTCTGGGCAACAGAGTGAGACTCCAACTCAAAAAGAAAAAAAAACACAGAAAACAAAAAAACTTGGAGATACAGACACCTCCTCCCCCACACTGGATCAGGCACAGACACATCAGATCTGAGTGGGAGACTTGACAGCAGCAGCAACAAGCCAGGTGAGTTCAGATCTAATCCACCCTCCTCCCACAGTAGTCCATGGGGCATCTGACACAGGCTGAGAGCCACCCTATCTGCTGAGAGCAGAGGGGAAGGGCTAGAGACCAGAGCTGAAATGAAGCTGGAGTTACAGGATTGGACTGACCTCAGAGTGAGTTTTGGGTTTTTTTTTGTTGTTTGGTTGGTTGGTTGGGTTTTTTATCTTGTTTTTGTGTTGTTGTTTTTTGTTTACTTTTTGCTTTAGTTTTTTCTTTTCCTCTTCCCTCTTTCTGTTTTTGACTACATTTTCATTCTTACTTTTTTTCTGTTATTTTAATGCTGTTTTATTTAGATTTCCTGTTTGTGTCTGGGTATTTTTGAGGGAAAGTACATCAAAAGGGGTATTTTTGTCGTTTTGTGTGTTTGTATGATTGTATAAATATACATTTTTGCTTTTTTTAATCTTTTCTTTGTGTCTCATTTCATTTGTTAGTTGGTACACCTGTCTGTTTTCTTTCTTACTCTTCTCTCTCAACCTTCCTCTCGTCTCCTCCTTCCTTTTTCCACTCTTCCTTTTTCTTACCTCATTTTGCTTTCAAGGGGCAAACCCATAACCCTGCTGTGTGGACAGATTATAAGGCAGTGGGAAGTGGGTTCCAGGGTGCCCACACACCTGTGAGCAGATACTGGGATCTGCAGATAGTTTCTGAATCACAGGTCCCCCTCTCAATTAAATCTCAAAACTTCAAAAAGTGCAGCTCTTCACCCACAGTCCAGCTTCAGAATTGAACAAAGCAAGAAGATCTGCATAAGGAAAAGTAGGAGATTAAGCAAACAGGAGTAAAAATTACCCCTCATCCCTGAACAGCAGAATTAAAGAAGAGGTTAAAAAGGCGGGGGGGGGGGGGGCGGAAATCTACACAAATGTAGAAAAACCAAAGGAAGAATATAGGTCTCACACAGACCACTGGAAGGTAAACCAATAAGAATACAGACTTTGGAACACAAATAATGAAGAACCCCCTTCTTTCTATTAATATCTTTGATATCTGAGTTTGTCATAAACCCAGAATTAATAGAGAGAATTAATAGAAATCAGGAGAGACAAGAAGAATGAAGGAGTTGATAACTGAGAAAACAGCAATAAAGAATACAGTGAATGAAAAAAATAATAAACTGATAAGCATGGAAAGCAGACTTAACCAAGCAGAAGAAAGAATATCAGAGCTTGAGGACAAAAATTTGGAACTAACCCAAACTGTTAAAAACACAGAAAAAGGCCAGACTCAGTGGCTCAGCCTGTAACCCAGCACTTCGGGAGGTTGAGGCAAATGGATTGCCTGAGCCCACGGGTTCAAAACCAGCCTGGGCAACTTGCGAGACCTTGTCTCTACAATAAATAAAAAATTAGCCAGGCATGATACTATGTGCCTGTAATTCCGGCTGCTTAGAAGACTGAGGCAGAAGGATCGATGAAGCCTAGCAGGTCGACGCTGAGGTGGCCATGAGTATGCCACTGTACCCCAGCATGGGCAACGGAGTGAGTCTACAACTAAAAAAAAAAAAAAAAGAAGCTTAAAAAGACAGAACAAAACTTTCAAGAGATGATCAATTATTTCAAGAGGCCAAACATAAGATTAATTAGAATCCCAGAGGCAGATAGAAAGACAGAGACCACCCTGAGACAAACATTCCATTAAATTATCCAAGAAAACTTTCCTCATCTCATCAGTGATGCAACCATTCAAACACAAGAGATTCAGAGAACCCCAGTAAGACAACAAATGAGAATACCGACTCCCAGACACGTAGTAATTTGCCCACACTAAGTAAGTATAAAAGAAAAATTTCTAAAACCAACAAGAGAGAAGGTCAGACTACCTACAGGGGAAGACCAATTAGAATAGCAGCAGACTTACCTACAGAAACACTTCAGGATAGGAGAGCTTGGAGCCCCTCCAAGAACTTTGAATCTTCAAAGTTCTCAAAAATAAACTATTTCAACCAAGAACTAACTACCCAACTAAGCTAAGCTTCATCAGTGATGGAGAATTAAAATCTTTCCCAGACATTCAGTCCCTAGGAGATTACGACACCTCCAGACTAGTTACACAAGAAACACTTAAGAAAATATTAAACACAGAGGAAAGGGAAAAAAGAAGAACAAAGTCCTTCCCAAGAATGCAGGAAAAAGATTGAAAACACAATGAATCAACCTAAAAATCAAAAGAAAGACAAAAAAAAAACCAATCTAACAGCAGCAACAACAACAAACTCTTTAAGAACCTCATGACAGAGATAAACTCTCACATCTCAATAATTAGCCTGAATGTGAATGGACTAAATGCACCACTGAAAAGAGATACAATGGCAAATTGAATAAAATATCATGAGGCAACAATACATTGTCGCCAAAAGACTCATCTCACCAGAAAGGATACTCACAGACTCAAAGTAAGAGGATGGGAGACAGACTTTCAGGAGAACAGAACACAAAAGAAAGCGGGAGTCACGATCTTAGTATCAGACAAAATACCTTTTAAGCTATCAAAAATTTAAAGATCTAGAAGGTCATTACATAATGAAAAATGGTTCAATCCATCAACAAGAATTATCCATCCTAAACACATATGCACCCAACATTGGAGCACCAACTTTCATGAAACAGCTTCTAGGTAAACTTAAAAAATATATTGACTCTAGCACTATCATAGCACTATCATAGGCTTACCCCACTCGTAAGCCTAGACAGATCATCAAGACAAAAAATCAACAAGGAGATCCAGAACCTCAATGTGATGCTTGACCAAATGGACTTAACTGATACCTACAGAACATTCCACCCAACAACCACAGATATACATTCTACTCATCATCACATAGAATGTACTCTAAGATCGACTACCTCCTTGGCCATAAATCAAGCATAAACAAATTCCATAAGATTGAAATCCTGCCATGCACCTTCTCAGACTACAATGGAATAAAAATAAATATCAACACTAACGAAGTTCCCCCAAAACCCACAAAGACATGGACACTAAATGGCATGATGCTAAACAGCTCCTGGGTCATCATGGAAATCAAAACAGAGATTAAAAGATACCTGGAAAGAAATGAACATGAAGAAACTTTGTACCAAAACCTCTGGGATGCCATGAAAACAGTACCAAGAGGGTAAGTCATATCTCTATGACCACACATGAAGAAAATGGAAAGATCACAAGTTAACAGCCTAACAAAACACTTAAGAAAGCTGGAAAAGCAAGACCACCAAAACCCTAACTTTAGCAGAAGAATCCAGATCTCCAAAATAAAGCCCAAATTCGGGACATGGAAGATAAAAAGATAATACAAAAAGAATCAATGAAAAAAAAGCTGGTTCTTTGAAAGGACAAATAAGAATGATGGACACCTAGCTAGACTGACCCCAAAAAAGAGGAAAAAAGCCCAAATAAACACAATCGGAAATGTAAAAAATCAAGTCACAACAGACCCTGAAGAAATACAAAAGATTATCAGAGACTACTATGTACACTCGCATGGAAACAAACTTGAAAACCTAAAGAAAATGGAGGACTTTCTGACATCACACAACCTCTTCAGGTTGAAACAAGAAGGAATCAAGAACCTAGATAAACTAATAACAATCCAGGAAATTGACTATGTCATAAGAAAACAACCTATTAAAAAAAAAACCCTAGACCCAATAGCTTTCCAGCAGAATTCTACAAAACATACAAGGAGGAACTGATACCAATCCTACTGAAAGTATTTCAGGCAATCAAGAAAGACGGAACTCTCCCCAAATCATCTTATGAAACTAACATCACATTGATATGCAAACCAGGCAAAGATCAAACAAAGAAAAAGAACTACAGACCAATATCCTTGATGAACATAGATGCTAAAATTCCCAACAAGATCCTAGCAAACCGGATCCAATAACACATCTCAAAAGTCATCCACCATGACCAAGTAGTAGGCTTCATCCCCGGGGTGCAGGACTGGTTTAACATTTGCAAGACCACGTAAGTAATTAAATACATCAACAGATGTAAAAACAAAAACCATATGATTTTATCATTAGATGCAGAAAAAGTTTTTGATAAAATCCAGCACCCCATTTTGATAAAAACCCTCGAACATCTAGGCATAGATGGAACACACTTCAAAATAGTAAGAGCCATCTTGAGAAACCCACAGCTAGCAAACTGCTAAACAGAGAGAAAATGGAACCACTTCCCCTGAAAACCAGAACAAGACAAGGATGCCCACTCTCATCCCTCCTGTTTAACATAGTTTTGGAAGTCCTAGCTAGAGCAATCAAACAAGAGAAAAAGATCAGAGGTATCCAAATAGGAAAAGAAGAAATCAAGTTATCCCTCTTTGAAGATGATATGATTCTATACCTCAAAAACATAAGAGAATCTGTCAAAAAACCTCTTTGTACTGACAAAGGACAGTGGAAAAGACTCAGGGTATAAAATAAAAGTGCAAAAGACAGTCGCTTTTCTATATACCAACAATAAACAAACAGAAGCCCAAATAAAAAGCACAACTCCATTCACAATAGGCACCAAAAAAAATGAAATACCTTGGCATCTTCCTAAACAGAGACACGAAAGACCTTTACACCAAAAACTGCAAAACACTGCTCAGAGAAATCAAAGATGACACAAACCAATGGAAAAATAGTCTATGCTCATGGATTGGAAGAATCAATGTTGTTAAGATGTCCATCCTACCCAAGGCAATCTACAGATTTAACGCAGCACTCATTAAATTGCTAGCAGCATTCTTCTCAGACCTGGAAACGACAATACAGGAATTCATATGGAAACATAAACTGCCACGAATAGCCAAAACAATTCTCGGCAAGAAGAACAAAGTGAGAGGTATCACACTCCCATACTTTTAACTTTATTATTAAGCTACAAGAATCAAAACAGCCTGGTATTGGTACAAGAATAGGCATATAGACCAATGGAACAGGACAGAGATTCAAGAAGCAAAACCCCAATTTCTCAGCCAACTCATCTTTGATAAAGCCTCCACCACCAACCACTGGGGAGAGGAGAACCTTTTCAGTAAATGGTGCTGGGAAAACTGGTTGCACTCCAGCCTGGGCAACATAGTGAGACTCAAAAAAATAAAAAGAGTACCTAATATTCTAAGGATCAATTTTCCCAAAAATTAACCCTAGCTACAATGCAATCCCAAACTAAATCCCAATAGGCTTCTGGAGAATTGGTTAAATTGACTGCAAGATTTATATAATAACACAGTGCTACACTCTCCCCTCAAAAAAAGAAAGTCATGATAAAAGAAAAAAATTAGCATTCCTAATGAAGAAAAAGGTCAGAAGATTTACTCCAGTGGCTTTCAAGACTTACAAAACTATAGTAACTAAGACAGTGTGGCACAAACAGACAAACAGACAGCGATACCGGTGGACCAGATCAGGGGCCGACTTACAAATCCACATGTAAGTGAAGACCTGATATATGACAGAGCTGGCAAAAAATAAGAATAACCAAAATCAATCTATGTTCTTAGGACAAGTGATTATCCATATAGAAAAAAGGAAAACAGATCCCTCCTTCACACTACACAAAAATCAGCTGCAGATGAGGGCGTAAATGAGAAAGACAAAACTTCTAGAAGAAAATACGGGAAAATAAATAATAATTTAGGTATCCTGATGAAAAAAGGAAAGCTTCTAAAAAGAAAAAAAAAGCTGATTAGCCTCACACTTCAGAATATTTAATGCCAGAAAACAATACAGAAAAAAAGTATTGTTTTTAAAATTCTAAGACAAAGAAAATATGAATCAAAAATGTATTTTATCCAGCCAAATTGTCATGAAAGATAGGCAGACATTCTCAAACATAAACCTCTGGGGATTCAGAACACAATGGAAAGTCACCTTGCAAAAATTACTTAACCATAAAATACAGACAATTAAGACGACGCAAACAAAGAGTGTATAAGAAAACATGCCATAATAAGGGAACTCTTGATGGGCTAGTGTGTATTGAACCAATTTACTTCTAGAACTAAAACACAAACAATTATAGAAATGTAAGATGTTAGAATGTTAGTTATAAACCTCAGCAATTAAAAAACTAACAATTTAACAATAATCTAGAATTAAGAATGAGGAGATAGGAAGAATGTAAGAATGCTGTCTTTTTTCATACAAAAGCAAACAAATCTATCTAAAATAGAAAACTAATTTTAAAAAGAAAACAAATGTTTTTTTGCTAATCAGTACAAATTTTAAAGAACTGGTAACATCCATTGATCACAAAGAAACGTACCCTCTCCCACACTGTTGGTAGGAGAGTAAATTATTATAAAATTTTAGTGGAAAATTTGGCAAGATGTATCAAATTCTTAAATATACTAACTAGAAGTGAAAAAAATCCATCATTTTTTAAAGCTACTTCCAAAATCTAGATTAATTCATCCGCTCACCAGTCTGCTATGGCTAAGCCCAAAGAGAAACTCTGGAAAAAAATCAAAACAAAAAAAAAAGGAAAAAGCAAAAGCTGAATGATAGAAACTGATTATGTAATTATGTGAAAACTCTTATTATTCATTCTTTTTCTTCATATGGTAAGTACTATGGTTTGAATGTGCCCTCAAAGTTCATGTGCTGGTAACTTAATCCCCAATGCAATAGTGTTAAAAGATGGGGCCTAATGGGAAGCAATTAGGTCATGAGGGCTCCAGCCTCATGATTAGATTAATGTCGATTATAAAAGTGCTTGAGACTTCGCATTAGATCTTTTGCTCTTCTGTCATGTGATACCTTCTGCCATGTTATGGAGCAGCAAGAAGGCCTTCACCAGATGCTGATCCTAGCCTCCAGAACTGTGAAAAATAAATTTCTGTTCATTATAAATTACTCAGTCTCAGATATTCTGTTATAGCACAAAATGAACTAAGACATATGGTTTACATTGTTAGCTTCTTGGATCAGAACCAGGCCTTATTTGTACTCAGAAATGTATAGAATTTAATGTAGTATCCACTAGAAGGTATTTAAGATGCACTGGGGTTTTTCCCCTTTATTTAACAGCACTCCTGCAAAAGAAAAGGAATTACCAAAAGGAAATGCTTTTAGTAAGCAACTATGTCAGTTATATGTTATGATACTCCAAATATAAGAACAGAGCTTAAAATTTAAATATGCTTATTCCTAGTCCAAGCCTGTCTACAAGCACTGCTTTTAAAATAAACTGGTTTATATCTCTTGACCATACCTGTTAGCCAAACTGTACAACCACGAAAGCCACCTCTGGTTCCTACCACCTGACCTCGCTTGTTCCTGCTGACATGATGGGCTTGATAGGTGACATTAGTTGCTCTCTGCATCCCCTAGAGGAAAAAAAGAAAAACAATTCTGGTTCATTTGAGTCCTTTAAAAGGTAAATATTTTCCTTCCAACACAATTAGAACCCTATGTAACATGCCAAAAGCAAGGAAAAAGACAAAATTAACACCTAGTCTTTTTTTCCTTAGAGTACTAACATGTTTAGTGCTTTACACATGCCAATTGATTCACTCATCACAGCAACCCAGTGACGTAGGTACTCTTATTACTGTGGTTTTACAGATGAAGATGTTAAACCTGAAAAAAGTTAAATAACTTGCCAAGATCCCATAAATAGTGAGTGGTACACTCCATAGCCCAGTCTTTGCAAGTATTCATTTATTCAATCATTCAGTCAACCAACAGTTATAACAGATGAACAAAATAAGATCCCTACCCTCACTGAGCTTACATTCCACTGGGGGATAATGTAAACCAATAAAACATAATTTCAGAATCAGAGAGTGAGAAGCACACTGTAGAAAAATAAAACAGGAAAAGAAGAGAGAAATAGGGGAAGAGTGCCTCTGTAGAAGATGATCAAGAAATGCCTCTAAGAAGGTAAAACCTGAGTAGACTCCTGAATGAAATGTAGAAGGGATGCTTATAGGTATCATGAAATAGCTACTTTTGCAATAAAAAAAAAGTGGAATGCACTGGTTATAACTTGATGTTCTCCCAAAGTTTCTTCTTTTTGAAAAAAAAAAAAAAGGACATAAAATTACATAGGCCACAAAGAATCTGTACAGGCTTTCCTCCAAAAAAAATATACTGGCCAGGAGCGGTGACTCAAGCCTGTAATCTCAGCACTTTGGGAGGCCAAGGCAAGAGGATTGCCTGAGCCCATGGGTTCAAAACCAAGAGTACAATGTACTGTGCTGCCAGATAATTTTGCCCAACTGCAGGGTAATGTAAGTGTTCTGAGCACATTTAGGGGAGTCTGGGCTGACCTATGATGCTCAGTAGACTAGGTGCATTAAATGTGTATCTGACTCACAATATTTTCAACTTACAATAGGTTTATTGGAACAAAACTCCATTATTAAGTGGAAAAACTTTGTACTAAAAACCATTGAATTGTATACTTGAAATAGGTGAATTGAGTAATATGTTTTATATAGAGAGAGATATACATATAAAGCTGTTTTCAAAAAAGATACTTGGTCTCTATTTTCTCTTCCTATGAAGCAAAAATATAATTTAGACTCTTTTCAAAAAGTTATATTGCTATAAAATAAGTGTCTGTATTCTGATAAGGTGTTTGTATTTGATACTGCTTGCAGCTCTTCTATCTTTCAAGATAGATTTATTCATCATTCACTCAAAAATATTTGCTGAATATGTGACATTTTTCTAGGTGCTGATGCAACAGAAGTGAGCAATACTGTTACAAGTGACTGTACTGTGGAACTTATATCCTAATACAGTGGTTCTCAAACCATGGTCCTTGATCAGCAGCTTCAGTATCTCCTAGGAACATGTTAGCAATTAAATTCTCAGGTTCTGCCCCAGACCTACTAAGTCAGAAACTCTGAGATGGAGCTCAACAACCTGTATTTTCACAAGCCCTCCAAGTGATGCAAGTTCAAGTCTGAAGCAAGTTCATGTTTAAGAACTACTGGACTAGTAGAAGAGACTGAGGGGGAGGGAGAGAGCAAGAACCAAGATAATTATGTAAGTTAAACAGTAATAACTGTCAAAAAGGAAAGTAAATAAGCAAAAGCCTCTGCTAAGAGGCTGAAAATGTAGTGTCCTGAAAAGGCTTCATAAAAGGTCATTTAAGATTTTTGATGATCCTCACCAGGGGGTAGAACATTCCAGAGACAGGGAACAGCAAGCACAAAGAAAATTGGGAAAGTGAAAGACTGAGGAACTCTGGAATGACTGCTCAGTGCCCTTAAGTCAGCAATTATAAATTTAAATAAGACCAGTTACCATGACTGTATATCTTTCCACAGCTATATTCAGGGGCAAAGGTCACAGGCATAAAATACTGACAAATCCAACCAGGAATATAGTTTGGCCCAGAGGTCTTCAAAGAACAAAACCCTTGCAGGTATATAAGCATACATTTTTAAAATTGTTATGTAGGATATATTTTGAAATATGCATACATTGTAAAATAGGTAAATGGAGTTAATTAGCAAATGTATTACCTTACATATTCAAGATTGTTTTGTGGTACAAAATACTTAAAATCTACTCTCAGCAATTTTCAAGAACATACTATATTGTTACTAACTATGGTCACCATGCTGTACAACAGATCTTTTGAATTTATTCCTCTTATCAAATTGAAGTTTTGTATCCTTTGACCAACATCTCCTCCATCTCTATCCCCTATCAGGCCCTGGTAAACTACCATTTTACTCTCTATTCCTACAGGTTCAACTTTTTTGGGATCACACAGTACTTGTCTTTCTGTGCCTGGCTTATTTCATTTAATATTATGCCTTTCAGGTTCATCTATGTTGTGGCAACTAAAAGGATTTCCATCATTCTAAAGATATAAATGATTTTCCCACCACAATTACAGTATTCTTTTGACTGTGTACTTACTTCTACTAGTGACTTTTAAACCTTCCTATGTTTCATGTTACTAATTAGCATTCTTTTCTTTCAGCTTGAAGAATTCCCCTGAGCACTTCTTTTAAGACATGTCTCGTACTGATGAACGCTTTCAGCTTTGTTTGGGGAAATCTTTTATCTCCATTTGTGATGGATAGCTTTGTGAGATACAATATTCTTGGTTGACTATCCTTCCCACTCCCCCAACCCCCCTCACCCCCACTCCCGCATACATACACACACCCCCTCTTAGCACTCTGAAGATATCATCCCATTCTTTTCTGATCTGGAATCTTTCTGCTTAAAAGTCTGCTGCCAGCCTTACTGGAACTCTCTTATATGTAATTTGCTTCTTTTTTTACTGCTTTCAGGATCCTGTATTTTTGATGGTTTGGTTATAATATGTCTTGGTGTAGTCTTGTTTGGAGTGAATCTGACTGGAACCTTTGACCTTCCTATACTTAGATACTTATATCTTTCCCCAGATCTGGGGAATTTTGCTATTAATTGAAAGGATGGACCAAGAGCAGGAAGCCATTTTTGTCTGGTTTCTAAACCCTAACACAATGATGAGAAAGTAGAATGCATTCTTTAGGTAAAGACTAACTTTGCTGACTTTGTCTTTCTAGAAACCCAAATCTCTCAAGCATGACCACAATCGGCCCATTGTATAACCTCCTGAGGGTGATGAGATCTGTGACTCAGTGCCTGGTGACCAGGAACCCCCTCAGGGTCTCTAAGACATTCACAAATGGTCAACAAGAAAGTCATGGCAGTAACATCTACCTGACTGAAACATCTCCAGGGGAAAGGATTTAAGCCAGGGTTCAGGGGGCTATGGGGCCACACTCATCTTGGAGTGCCAGCCCACTTCCTATCTGTGGGAAGTGATCTCTTTCTTAAATAAATCTCATCTTTTTTCATCTCTGTGTGTGCTGCATTACTGGGATCTCTGGTTGCCAACACACACCTCTGGCACACCACCTCCAGGGGTGCTGCGCCCCTCCACATCCACATCCACCCTCACCCTAACCGTTCCCTAACATTTTCTAGAGGTTCCACCAAGACCCTTATCTTTATCTCTCTCTCTCCCTCTCTTCCTTCCTTATTTCCTAACTGGTAATCCTCTGTAGACTGTGCTAGAAACTAGTGGCAACTGAAAGCTCTGGCTGAGGTTAAACTTCAGCGTGCTGGAAGATCCCAGGAAAGACATCAGACCACTGCAGTCCGATAGGGTGAGGGAATAAGGTTAAATCTTTACTGCTTTCAAGCCAAGATGGATCAGGCTGGATCTCAGAGGACAACTGACGGTCTCTGCCTGGGGCTACTCCCTAGGGAGGCAAGAATTTCCCTAAAGGAAATTTCGGACTGCTAGCACCCAGATGGGTAGGAGACGAAATGCTTGTTTTCTTTGCTCTTTTCTTTTCTTGTTGCAAAGTGACTCCATGATGGACCTTGAAACTCCAACAGCTGCACAGTATGCCTTTCTGCACCTCCAGTGAGTCATCTCTCATTTATCATCCACACACTCACATATTTGGATGCACTCGGACTCCCTGGCTTTGCTGTTTGGATGAGTTCTTGGATCTCTCAGACTTTTCCCTGTTCTTGTCTTGGGAGATACCTAGCAAGGGTCTGGGAACCCAACTGCCAGAAGTCCTGGTACCAGGCCTTCCAAGACATGATGGAGCATAGCATTCTGCAAGATCTAATGGGCACAGGGACGGGAGAACGCTCTCCCCCTCATGACTCACAACCTTTGTGCTGATTCCTTTGAACCTGTTGGGAACACCTGTCAGGGGATCTAGATGGTTAAAGGCCCAAGAACAAATCCATAAAACCAAGAGCCCATCCCAACTGTATCCCTGTTTCCTTTTACAGGAACCATGGGAAACTCTCAATCAGTTGTGAAGAAAGATAGGCCACTGGGATGCCTTTTAAAACACCTTAAAGTTTTACAACTAAATGAGGATATTCACCCAAAGCGTTTAATATTCTACTGCAATACTGCTTGGTCACAATATAAACTGGGGGATGGCAAAACCTGGCCAGAAGGTGGCTCCCTAACTCCTAATACACTTCTGCAGTTTGATTTGTACTTAAAAAGGAATGACAAATACATTAAAAATCCCATACATTCAAGTCTTTTATGCATTAGCTCGCCACCCAGATATCCGTTCCTCTTGCCACCTTGTTGCAGCGGCTCCCCAGACCCCATTGCCCATAGGTTCATCAGAGGATACTGATCCTGCTGACTTAGCTGCCCCTTCCTCAAAAGATTTTCCACCTCCTCCATACTCTCCTATTCCTTATACAATTCCAATTCCTGCTTTCCCTCTAACAACTCAAATGCTGACCCAGCTGGTTTAACTTCTGTCTCTTGAAATCTGCTTTTGTTACTTTACTCTGTCAGGTTCCCTTCCTTCTCTTCCTTTTTGCCCTCTATCTTTACCTGCGGAGGAGGGGCCAGCATCTAGGGCCTAACCCTGGCCTCCAATCTCTCCTCTCTTTTACCTTCTGAGAAGAGGCCAGCACCAAAGGCCCAGCACCTGACCCCAGCCTCCAGCTTTGTCACTCCCCTTCCCTCACTGCCTGAATACCTGGCAGCCTTATTAGCTACAGCAAGTCTCCACCCCCATGTGTATTTGGGAAGTCCATTCAGGTTTCCACATGGTTTAACCAGTCTGTCCTCAGGAAGGTGGCCAGAGCAAAAAGATAGTAAAGCTCTTGTCTGTTCTGTTGTTGTTATTGGTTGTTCTTCTATGATAAATCTCTCAAGTTAAATCTAAACTGGGACCATATCAATCTTCTTCCCGGACAAAAGTAAAGGGAGCATGTGTTAATTAATCCTGTTAACTAACAACAACAACAAAAAGTCAATTGTAATTTTAATCTGCTTTCCAAACCAAACTTGAAAGTGTTCCAGTTAAATCTTAATTCCAACTTTACCATGTGCTAAAACATTAGTGCTAAGTAACACCAGCATTTGTTATATCAGGCTCGCTAAGCTTGTATTTATAAAAAAAAGAATGTTAAGTCACGTTTACATAGCCTAGTACTTCTCTTGCCGGATGGATAAAATACTGGGTACTCTGTGTGAGCACAATAAGGATGGGAACTGATCACTCTCACCTAACTGTCCATACTTTACAACTAAGACTGCAATTTAGTAATTTATAAGGATTTTTAACAACTTCCTGTTCATAATTATAAATAAGTAGGGACAAATCATTTCACAACCACGTGGTCTGCTCACTCTAAAGGGTTTTACATCAGACTGTCACAAACAGAGAAATGTTTTAAAAGTTTCATATGTATAACCTATTAAAAAGCCTTTAAGATTTTTGTTCAGCCAAAAGATTAAAAAACAAAAAACCAAACAGTGCCAACATGGAGGACAGCAGAACCAGAGGGCCAAAAAGGCACCACGATTGTCAGTAGCAATTAGTGACAAAACTCCAACTGCCCATCAAAGATCTGGTAAAAACAAACCTGCTAAGGGGATGGTGTCCATTGCTTATAGGTACAGTCTGTGGGGGCACTGAAAGCATAGTTGCCCTAAAAATGCCTTAACCTCCTAGACTTTGTACACTGTGCAGGCCAGACAGTCATTGGGAAACAGGTGCACTCTCTTCTGAAGAGAGGAGAGAACATTTGGCTCACAAATGGTGGCCACTTACAGAGGCCTGGAAATCTGCTAAACTGCCTGGCCCTGCTCACCATCACCCCAGCAAACCTCAGGTAAATATTAAGGTGCTGGAACATAATTTCTTAATTTAACACAGGTATCAGTCTTTTGGTCCTGGCCATCCATGTTGGAATCATATAGCCTTACCTAAATTAAAAGTTACTAAAGGTTAATTTAAAAAGTATATTTATTAACAATCGCCAAAAGATTTTCTCCTTTAAACAACAAAGTGGGGAAGGAAGAAACAAAATTCAGTTAGCCACCCCCTCGACGCTGCTGTCTTTGTTACAAAAAGCCAGTTTTTTTTACTTTTCAAAATCTTTGTACTATCACTTTGGCTAAATAAGTAACTTTTGCCATAACTACCATAATGTTGTGTTATAACATTATGCTTTTAAAAATTGTAATACTTAAACTCTTCAAGTTCTCAATTCAGTCTCTCTAGGGTGGGATAAGAAAAAAGCCTCAGGTACCACACCTACCCCACACCCTCCTCTTGAACTGCCTGCAGGCCAAGCACAAGGATTATTAATCCAACATAGGATAAATAACAAAATAACCTCAGCTTCAACCTCTAGCATATCAAACATTGCAAAAGTATATCAGACCTATTATTAAAACACATATTTTTTTTCTCTTGCCAATTTTTACCTGTTTTAAATTCTCAATTTAAGCTCCAACCTAACTACAAGTCTCTAATGTTTTCAATTTTTCTTTCTTCAGACTTTGTCAAAGTGGCTGTATTTCCTTGTTAAAATACAACTATAGATGACTTACAAGGGTATATTTCAACTTACATTGATAAATTAGAGGCTAATCACACATATAATTTACAGGACTACTTTCACTTTTCCAGCATTGTTTCTGGGGCAATGGCCTAATTTTCATCATTGTATGCTTGATAATTTTTGCCTGTGCTCTCACTCGACGTTTTATTAGATCTAAATAATCTTCAGTTGTGGTCCCACTGTTTCCGATTTGTGCCCTTGGAAATAGATAGGTAGGAGACATCTCTATGGCCCACCTCAGCAGGAAGCTGTAACAGAAGACTGACCTTTGCCTCATTTCCCAGGATCATAAGAATATTTCCAAGAGCAGGAGTAGGGAATGAAAGGATGGACCGAGAGCAGGAAGCCATTTTATCTTGTTCCTAAACCCTAACACAATGATGGGAAAGTAGAAACTGTGTCCTGGAGAAATGCATTCTTTAGGTAAAGACTAACTTTGCTGACTTTGTCTTTCTAGAAACCCAAATCTCTCAAGCATGACCAGTATCAGCCCATTGTATAACTTCCCAAGGGTGGTGAGATCTGTGACTTGGTGCCTGGTGACAGGACCCTCCTCAGGGTCTCCAAGATATTTACAGGTGGTCAACAAGGAAGTCACAGCAGTCACATCTACCTGATTACAACATCTCCAGGGGAAAGGATTTAAGCTGGGGCTCGGGGGGAGGCGGCTTATGGGCCGCACTCATCTTGGAGTATAGGCCTTCTTCCTGTCTGTGGGAAGTGATCTCTTTCTTAAATAAATCTTGTCTTCTTTCATCTCTGTGTGTGTTGCAAATCTTTGCATTACTTGGATCTCTGGTTGCCAGCATGTACCTCCAGCACATCCCTCCAGTACACTGGCTCCAGCAGTGCTGCACACCTCCACATTCACCCTCTCCCTATCCATACCCTAACATTAATTATTTAAGTACATTTTGTAACTTCTCTGTCTCTTTGTTCTCCCTGAACTTCAATAACATAAATATCTGTTTTTTGCTGTCCCATAAATTCTGTAAGCTTTCTCCATTACTTTGCACTGTTTTATTTTTCCTCCTTGACTATGGAGAAAAATCTGTCTTGAAGTTCTAGAATTTTTTATTCTACTGAATCTGCCCTGCTATTGATAGTGTCTATGGCATTTTTTACTTTATCCATTTTATTTTTCAACTCCAGAATTTTTTTAACAATATAATCTCTGTTAAATTTCTTGTTATGTCACTTATTGTTTTCCAGAGTTTGTTCACTGGAGCTTTGCTAAGCTTTCTTAAAATAATTATGTTTAAATTTTCCAGGCAGTTCCTATATCTCCATTTCTCTTGAGTCAGCTACTGGAAGATTCTGTTTTTGGGGTGGTCTGTGTCTCCTCAGGTTTTCATGTTTCTTGCTGCCTTGTTGATGTCTGCACATTGGAAAAGCATGAACTTAATCATCTTTGTCTGAAAAACCCTTTATCAGTCATCCTATCCAGAAAATCTGGGCAGGCCATCTGGTGTGGTCTACAAGTGGTCTTGCTGCTAGAGTCCTCAGAGAGATTTGCCTTGTACCTAGGTCAACAGGTGGGCAGAGCTGGAGCAGAAATGAAGGCTGGGTTTGCAGGGGCTGGTCTGATATTGGGGTACAAGTGTTAGCCTGGAGGCTAACTGTATATGGGCCTGGACCTGGGTCCAAAGGGGCTGGTCTAGTGTTAGGATCTACTGAGATGGGCCTGAACCCTCAGCCTGCTAAAGTGTAAGGTCACAGGGCTCAGCCTGAAGATTGAGGCCAAAAAGACTAGCCTGACATTGGGGCAGGTCTGAAGCCTGGGGTTGTGTGGGCCAACCTGACTCTGAGCTAGTCTAAAAGAAAGGCTGGAGCTGGTTAGGCTTAGAAACTATATCCACAGGCAACAGCCTAATGATAAAATATGAGGAATAGCCTGATACCAAAAGTGGCACAGAGCCTGGGGCCACTGGGGTAGGCCTGGTCTTGGGGCAAGCCTAGAACACAGGTCAGTGGGAACTGGCCTCGAGCCTAAGGCTACAGAATCCTGGCTGGCACCAAGGTGGGCTTAGAGACTCATTCTATAGGCACCAGCCTGAAATCTGTGGCCAGGGGGACCTACCCAGTGCTGGGCTCTACTGAGGTGGGCCTGGTATTGGGTTCTGCAGTAAAATCTGGAATTTACTGCCCTTTTCTTCCCCCAAGCAGAGAGTATCGTCCTCTACACTGTGCTACCTGAGGCTAGGGAAAGAGTGACACAGGTAATGCAAAATTGTCCTTTCCTACCTTCATCAATATGTCTTTTCTTATTTCTGTGCTATACCCAGGTGCTGCAATCTCTCACCTGGTTTCCTTAGCTCTTGTGAAGGTATTTTTGTGTGAGGATGGTTGTTCAATTGATGTTTCTGTGGGGAGATGAACACTGGAAAGTCCTAATCCACCATATTGCCAAGACTCTAAATTTATTTAAGGAATTAATTTCGATCCAAATCTTCCATATATAGTCTTTTCTAAAACTGGTCTGCCTAAAAAGGTGCTGAGGTTAAAGATTTCTTTTACCATTTATCCCCTCACAATCCTGTACAGGAGAAAGGCATCTGCTGCACATCTGAATCTTACTATCACTCATTGCCCTTGGGTGGAAAATCCTCTGGGACAAAGAGACAATTTGACAATAATTTTAATAGGCATATCACAAAAGTTTCACCCCTCCCCCATTAATCATCTCATTAACAATAATTATTATTTATATATTAGTAATTTTATTTCAATAATCACTTATAAAACTTGCATTATGAGTCACTAGTCATTTATTTTCCATAAGCTGATGAAGCTAACATAACTTACCAGCTCTGCATTTCCAAGAACTTAGACAAAAAACAGGTTTAGAAACAGATATCTGCATCTCTTGAAAAGCAACAGCACTTCTTTAGGTTTTAGCTCCAAGTCATGCTGGCTACAGAGAAGGGAGATAGATCTCTGCTGCAAGGACAATAAGAAAGGTGCTATACACATTATCCTGCCTACACTTGCAGAACCTGTTTGATTTGGTCATTGTGTTTTGGGATTTTTCCAAGGTACTTTGCTTTTGGGCAAGAAGAAATATATATCTAATAAATTTTAATTCATTTTTGCCCTGTAAAATATCTTCTGCTTTTCTTATTAAATTGAGCTAGAAAATATAAAAATTACCTGACAAGCTATAAACTGCTGATATAACTGAAAAAGAATATATAACTGAGAAGATAAGTAGAGATTATCTGTCTGAATCACTAAAAACTATGCTTACTCAGTTTCTTGCCTCCTACATTTAAAAAGATGTTGGCTGCAAATGTGGTATTCTGGGTATGAGGAAATCTTTTGCTGATGTTTGGTATTTTTCATATTAAAAAATGAACTTAAAAAAAGATTTGTCACATTCTCTTACCTCCTAGCTTTTCACAGTAAGTCAAAGAACACTTATTAAAACTATCAGAATTGCAAGTTGGTGGGCTTATGCCTGATTTTAAAACTCTAAAGCTCATTTATACATGCAATCTTCTAGTTCCCCTTTCTTTTCCTTCTGCACACATTCCAGCCAAATCTTTCCTATAATTCTGCCAAAGAAACATGACATTAGTGACTCAGTAAAAGTTAAGAATTACTTCCTTCTGCCTCTAAATTTCTGTTTTCAGAGTCTTCAATGGTCTACTTTTTATCCATGGGAAGAGAACTCGGACTTCTTGTTTCTCACCTTAATAGTCTGGGTGCTTTGTAAAAATATATGTCTGGCTTGGTGTTAGTGTGTATACCCAGACAATAATATTTACTGCTCATATAATTAATTTGTTATTTAAGGACCATTTACTATGTGTATACATATTTTTACTTCCTTAGGAAAATAGGTCAAGGACCATAAGTTACAATTATTTGTATTTCTACAATGTCCAACTTCCTTTCTTGTTCAGTGTTCATAAAAGTTAGATACAAAACATTTATTTTAAAGTATGATTGGTTTTCCCTGTGTAACTTGTAAATGAAATGATGACTAATGTTTGGAAATCTTAAGACCAGCAGAACTGGGACAACTTATTTCAAGACCATTCACTGAACACTTTCTACACTTGTAACTAAATGACTAACAATCCTGTCACTGGGTTAATGTCACATGGCCTCTGTTATGTGTGGTGTGCATTTCTACACATTTGTAACTTCCATCCTCATCACCCACACAAGTGGCCCTTTTAAACTTACCTTAATTTCCACATTGGGTCATTTTGTTATTTTATCTACTTGTCTATAAGGCAAATTAACTTCTCTATGATGCCATTAGAGAATTTCAGATTTTTTGAATTTATTATAATTGTATATATGCTGCATTTTGAAATGAACTTTATAAAGACACATAGCATATAACAAATACCAAGTATAGCTCTGGACTTCGACATCTTTTACCCATCCTACCACCCACCTTAAACTAACTGCTAAACTGTATTTCTCCAAAGAGAAATCCCTGAAATGGTAACAGGTACATTCCTTTTATGTTCTAAGACATAATGTGAATAAAACTGAAGAGATGGCATCATACAATGTGGATATTACATTGAAGAGACTGTAGAATTTAAAAATCATTAGTTTCCAGAGTTCCTGATAATTGAAACTTTTAGTTCACAAAGTTAAATGATAGTTAAAATTAATATTTCAAATATTAACAAGCCAAAGGTAAATAGCAAAAGTGAAAATCATACATCTCTGGAGGTTAAGCAAACAACTTGAAAAGCTATTTTTAAAACCTTACTACTGGCCAGGCTCAGTGGCTTAGCCTGTAATCCCAGCACTTTGTGAGGCCAAGGTGAGTGGACTGCCTGTGCCTCCAGGTTCAAGACCAGCCCGGGCAACTTGGCGAGACCTCATCTCTACAATAAATCAAAAACTAGCTGGGTGTGGTAGTGCATGCCTGTAGTTCCAGCTACTTGGAAGGCTAAGGCGGAAGGATTGCCTGAGCCCAGCAGATCGATGCTGGGGTGGCCATGAATATGCCACTGCACTCCAGCCTGGGCAACAAAGTGAGTCTCCAACTCAAAAATAATAATAAATAAATAAATAAATAAAGCCTTGCTACTATAAAATAGTATGTTGTGGAGCAATACTGGCATGACCTGGTTACTTGTCAGGAAGCAAATCTCAGGCTCTACCCCAGATCTCCTGAGTCAGAACTAAGTTTGCTTGTCTCATCACCATCAACTGTCATGCATACACACTGCATACACATATTGCTGTCTAACTATTCTGTTCTAAAGATTAAATTTTAAATATTTGTTTAATGATTTTTTTAAAATATCAATACCTTCAATGGAAGGGCTCCCCAATGACCTCCTCCCATAGATCCTAGCCTTAAAATATTCCCAGAAGTTAAAATTAGTCTGAGACTACCTGTTCATTCATTCAGCACTTGTTGGTTGATCCTTTCTAGACACTCAGTACATAACAAAGCAAAAACATTTCAGGGGCTGAGACTGACTATAAATAAGTAAATAAATCGTTACACTGTAACAGACCCAGTCCTACCACAGACTCAGTGGAGCATTCACCACACATACAAGGAAGGTTCAGAGGCTGGTCAGTCAAAAATTTACTAATGTCTACCTCAGAGATTGAAATTAACTATTAAAACCATATGCGCATGCACACACATAACTTGTACATGAATGTTCAAAGTACTATTATTTATGACAACCAAAGAGTAGAAACAACCCAAATGCCCATCACCTGATGAATGGATAAAGAAAATGTGGTACAGCCATACAATAAACGATATAAAGGAATGAGGTACATGATATATGCTATAACATGGATGCAACTGGAAAATGTTATCCTAAGTGAAAGAAGCCAGATACAAAAGATCACATATTGTATAATTTCATTTACAGGAAAGTCTATAATAGTATAATCCATAGGACAGAAAGTACATTATTAGATGACAGGAGCTGGGGGTAGGGGGAGATGAAGAGAATGTGAATGCTAATATTATAGTCAGGGAGTAGTGTGTAGGTCAGTGGATGGGAAATTTTGGAGGTGATAAAAATGTTCTAAAATTAGATACTTGTGATTATTGCACAATTCTGTGGATATACTAAAGTCAACTGTATGCCTAAACGTACGAAAGGGAAAGTATCAAGCAACAAAGTAACTATAGAGCACAGTAAGAGAAAACACCCTGCACAACAGCTGTATTAATCCGAAAATACAAACTGGATTTCTATAGATAATGTCTGATACATCCACTATCGTTAACCAGTTAAAACTTACATTACACTGTTAAAACTGTGTCCCTACGAAAGGATATGTAACAAATGATTACTACTGACAAGGATCCTCTCCTTCACCAATCTCTAGTCAGGCTCCTCTGAGCCCTTTTTCAACAAGACCCTGTTCTTGGGCATGTCTTCAAGAGTCCAGTTTTAGCAAGAATCCCTCACCCTCAATACCTGATCAAATTACTCATCCTGTACCATCCCCAGGTGATGGCTGATCACCCTGGCCTGCCTTCAGCAAAAAATCCAGTTAGATTGGTCTAGCCAGAATCCTCCCTAGTTCCTGATGTTTCTTTCCTCTTAGTAATTTCCCATCCACTGACCTACACACTGCTCCTTGACTATAAATTCCCACTTTTTCCTTGCTGCATTTGGAGTTGAGCCCAATCACTCTCCCCTACTACAAAATCCCACTGCAGTAATCTCTATAACTATTGCAATAGTCTCCCTTGCTGTTTTAAAAAGTGTTATTAATAACTTCTTCCTTACCACCACTTCGGTGAATACCAAAAAAAAAAGTCATTCCCTTCATTTGAACTAATTAGTTAATCTGATTTTGAAACAATTCAGGATTAAGGCTTTCCTGTTTTGTTACTGATATATTAGGGGTAATCTCAGAGCAAAAGAGGTGGTAATATACAGTCTGGTGGAAAAGAAAATGCTATATCAACTGGATTTCATTTTCAATTATTTCTTCAGCATTTCAGATTTAAGGATCTTTTTGTTCTTTTTTCTTACTCAAAGCAAAGAAAAGAACAGAGTTTCTCAAACTTCAACATTAATGACTTTTGAGATCAAATAACTCTTGGTTGTAGGGGCTGTCTTATGCACTGTGTAGAATGTTTGGTAGCAAGTCTGGCTCTATCCAACAGATGTCAGAAGCACTATCTCCCTACACACAAAAACAAAAATTGGAACAAACAAAAATGTTTCCAGAATTGCCAAGTGCTTTCTGAGGGTGGCAAAATCTCACATGACTGAGACCCACTGGAATAGAGAACTACTCTTCAATGTAATGGAGCCAGGCTGGGAAGCTTATTGACACTTCAAGCTTAAAGGAGAGGCTAATACTGCTGGGTACCCTGCCAGAAGTCAGAAGTGCCAAAATTGCCCAAAACCAAGATTCCAAGGTAGCCACTATCTTTGGAAATGTCCTTGCCCTGGGAACAGAGTAAAAATACATGAATACATAAATACATAGATGTTAAAAAAAAAAAATGGCAGCCAACCCAAAGCTTCATCTAGACCTACATTATCCAACAGAGCTTTCTGAAACAATGAAAATGTTCTTTACTGTGCTGTCCAGTCCCTGAGGTCACTAACTACATTTGCAGCCTTGAAATGCAAGGAACTTAATTTTTTATTTTATTTAATTTTAACTTAATTTAAGTTGGCTAAATTAATATGCGACTAGTGACTACCACACTGGACAACACACAGACCTAGACCTTGTTATCACTCTTCTCATTGTTGTTTTTAGTTAAAGTCAAAAGTACATTCCTGGTAAAAGTTCAGGTTTCCCTTCTCTTCTGACAACTTTTTTAGTATCATCTTTCTGGCTTCCCAGGTAGTAAGATCAATGCCTGCCCCTAACCACACACAGGCCACTGATCTGAAGGAAGAATTGCCCTGTTGCTTGGCATTTGATATGCTGTGTATTCCACTACTGCATTCTTATTTAATTTTGGTACCATCTGTCTTCCACAAAATCCACAATGGGCTGCTGGCCTTCTATGAAAGGCTTCTAACAGTATAAAGGGACAAACTGTTTGGGAAAGGTAGAACTGGTAAAAAGGAGAATTATCTCATTCATTCATTCGTTTTTTTAATTAACTCTCCTAGGTAGAATGTAACATCCATGAGAGCAGAACCCTCTTCTGTCTTTCTACCACTGTATCCCCAGCACCTGGAACAAAGGCACATACAAAATGGTGCTAAATATTTAATGAACTAACAAATAATAAGAATAGTGCTCATGTGCCAGGAACCATGGTGCTTTAAATATATTAACTTATTTAAACTTCACTATAACCCCATGAAGTATGCACTATTAGCCATACTATGAGTTATGCTTTATTATCCCTATTACAGATGAGGACACTGAGACACAGAGAGGTTAAATAACGTGCCCAAAATCACACAGAGGGTAAGTGAGGAAACTGTAATTTGAATTCTACCACATATGGAGATTATTTATTTTACTACTTAAGCTGTGCTGAGATTTTAACAAATTATCTAAGAATCTTTTACTATTAGAAGCACCCAAGCTACTCTGTCCCCTACTCCTTGTCCCCATTCTATCAGAAGTTCAGTGTAGATACAAAGCATCTATAATGAAATGTGATTACATGATACATGATAATGGCAGAGACAATGCAACATAATACAGAGGTGCACAAGCAATTCAGCCCATGTGCAAGAGAACCTATGTACACATGAGGGCCACACATTTCACAGAATTCAGGTAAAACAGCCCAAGGCTCTGAAAATTTCAGCCCCCAATAAAGGACAACAGGCATCCCAGGCATAAGGAAAGGCTTATGTAAAACCATGAGGATATAAGGTATGGAAGGAAAGTTGGGCTGAAGCCATGGAAATCTGGGGAATGGTGGGAAGGGAGAATGCAAAAGCAAACCAGAATGAGACTGTATATGATTCTGAATGTCATGCTAGGTTTCAGACTCTTCAGCAGTCAGTAGGACCCAACTCCAAAAGTCAGGTCCAAGCAATTCAGCCCAACATGATTCTATACAACGGGTGAATGATACCTGGGGGTCTGGCTTGAGTGTTCCAAATTTCCCTCAGCACAACCAACATGTTCCCCCAAGAACTGGTCCCACTGGAGAAAGATTTAATCAGATAAAGAATGATATTCATTACATCTGATGCTTTGTCAGACTAAGAGGAGGCTCCAAGGTTTTTCTTTACTATTCTTATAGCTATATGGAGACATCTTCCCGTAACTCCACATTTCCCGGAGCCTTTACACTACACCTCCTATCTCTCTGCCTAGTTCCATGTCATTTACCCAATTCTTAGAAGATATTACCCAAAGCTTACTATTTGGTCTCACATTCTCTAACTCAAATTTAATCTGCAAATCTCTACTTCCAACCTCAGCCTAACTCAATCTCTGTAACTGTATTATCTACATGTCCCTACTAAATATCTGAAATGTGCCTAATATAAATGGAAATGTGTGCTACATGTACAAAGTCATACCCCAGAATTAGAAAGACTTAGTATAAAAAGGTAAAATATCTAATAATTTTATATCAAACACAATAGTATTTAACTTATATTTATTTATTTTTCTTGAGTTGAGGTCTCACCCTGTCTCCCAGGCTGAGTACAGTGGCACAATCATGGTTCCCCACAGCCTCAGCCTCCCAGGCTGTGGTGATCTTTCCACCTCAGCCTTCTGAGTAGCTAGGAGTACAGACACACACCACCACTCCCAATTAATTTTTTTATTTTTTGTAGAGACAGGGTCTTGCCACATTGCCTAGGCTAGTTGCAAACTCCTGGGCTCAAGCAATCCTCCCACCTCGGACTCCCATAATGCTGGGATTACAAGCATAAGCCACTATGCCCAGCTGTAACTTACATTTATATTGAAAAACATTTATGTTGAAATGATAGTATTTGGGACCTACTAGGTTAAATAAAATATATTACTGAAATCTATTTCACCTGAGTTTTTTTAAAAAAAATTTAATGTGTCCTCTAGAATTTATTTATTTATTTATCTTTTTTTTTTATTAATTTTTTTTTTTTTTTGAGTTGGAGTCTCACTCAGTCGCCCAGACCTCGACCTGCTGTGCTCCGGCAATCCTTCCGCCTCAGCCTTCTGAGTAGCCAGAATTACAGGCACGCGCTACCACGCCCAGCTGATTTTTTGATTTATTGTAGAGATGAGGTCTCGCTGCCCAGGCGGGTCTCGAACCCGCGGACTCAGGCAATCCACTCACCTCAGTCTCCCAAAGACACGGGATTACAGGCTGAGCCACCGAGCCCGGCTAGAATTTATTTTTATTTAGTTGGAGTCTCACTCTGTCACCCAGGCTGGAGTACAGTGGCATGCTCATGGCTACCCCAGAGTCGACCTGATGGGTTTAGGCAATCCTTCCACCTCAGCCTTCCAAGTAACGAGAACTACAAGCATGAGCTACCACACCCGGCTAATTTTTTGATTTGTTGTAGAGATGAGGTCTCGCCAAATTGCCCAGGTTGTTCTTGAACCCATGGACTCAGGCAATCCCCTAACCTCGGCTTCCCAAAGTGCCGGGATCACAGGCTTGAATCACTGTGCTCGGCCTAGAAAATTCTGAATTATACATGTGGCTCATATTTTTATTGGACAGTATTACTCTGTAGACTACTAAGGTTGTCCCTCAAATGCAGCATGTTTAAAATAGGATCCATCACTAACAAGTTCTATGACATTTCTGTGCCTCAGTTTCTTCATCTATAAACTGTAATACTAATTGTGATAAAGAGGATGATAACACTAATGATAAGAGTTAACTCTAATTTTCACAATATCACTGTGAGGTTATCATTCCCATTTTAAAGATGAGCAGATAGAGAAAATAAGTGACCAGATATAAAATGTAGATACTAATTGTGATCAAGAGGATGATAACACTAATGACAAGAATTAATTTCTAATCTTTCCAATATCCCTGTGAGGCTACCATTCCCATTATACAGATGAGGTATAGAGAAATTAAGTAACCAGTCAAAGGTTACATGGTTAATAGATAACTGAGCCCAGATTTTAGCCCAGATAGTCAGCTCCAGGGTTCTGCTTTAATCACTGTCTGTCATGATACCCACCTTGGAAATATTGCAACAATTCAGTAAGTTGATTTAGGTAAAACATTTCAAATTGTTTCTGGCACCAAGTAAACTCTTCTTGGGGGTTTAATTATTATCTCCTTTACCCCTCCCTAACCCACTTCCTAATTTCCCTGCAGGTAACAACCTTTCTCCCCACTTCCCAGGATCAAAACTCTTATCTTTCAACACTTCTCCCTTTTTCATCTCCTAAGTCTAGTCAGTTCCTCTCTACTCTTCCTTAAATGTTTTTATTGCAGCTATTCCTCTATTCCCACTGCCAGCTTAGGCCAGCCCTTCACCCCTTCACACTGGCTGAATTAATAGCAAGAACATCAACAGTGCTCATGTGCCAGGCAGACTTCAAATCTATTAGTTAATTTTAAGCTCACTATAACCCTGTCTGGTCTTTAGGATTTCCACATGTGGGCTCTAACAGTGTCTGCATTTCTTCAGGAAATCAGTCTTCCTGGATTACCAATTTTATCCTGTGATGGGAACTTTAAAGAAAGATGGGTTCTTCACACTTGCCCAGATCAATTCATTCAAGTATGTGAAAGGGAGAGATAGTGGGTACTTACTAGAGAGAGGAAAGATTTGCAAGGCTCAGAACGTTAAAAATTCTAACCCCATCAAAAATCTTCCACAGAATCAAGTCTTAGTTCTGCAGCCAAACACTCACAACGGCATAACCTCGTCCCACCCTGCCTATTCAACTTTATCTCCACTTCCCAACAAACACTCTCCAGAGTAGTCAAACAAGTCTCTTCATTGTTCCTGGAGTAAAAAATAATAATTTTAATTCCCTTATCCACACACTTCTCCTCTGCCCCAGAAATTTGAGTTCCTCCATAAACACAGGTGAAATGATTGTCAATGATTTATTTAAACCAATATATCCCAAATACTATCATTTCAAAATAAAACATCCAAGTGAAACTAATCTCTCCTCTAAATTGCAACAAAACCTCTGCCTTATGCCATTCACTGTGATCCACAAAGACATATTCATCACCTGGCTAATGCCACTTATAACCCCAACACAGGAACAACCAGAAGGCAAGCACTGAGTCACACATTTTTCATCTTTATCTAGCACAGGTCCCCACATAGATTACACACTAGTGTGGCAAATGGAAATAAATAAGTGCATAAATAAATGGATTGTGTAACTGAAATTATCTACAAATACCCCAATTTAGCCAACCTGACCTCCCTAATCATGAAATATTTTAAGGTAACAGGAGCAATACTGGGTCTGAGTCTCAAGGCAGTGATATGACTGCACTTTCAATTATTGTCTGCTTGTCAAAACAACCCTATGAAGTGCACATTATTACACCCTTCAGTTAGCTGACATTCAAATAAGTGACTTTTCTCAAAATCACACAGCTAATTGATGGCAAATCTGAGTCTGGAGACCAGACCAGGAATACAGTGCTCTTTCCTCTGTTCTAATTCACCTTTTATCTCCTTTCCCTCCTTATCTCCTATGGAGGAGTTAAATAACTAAAAGGAAAGAGGAATTGAATCAGTGAACAAATCCTTGATGATAACAACAGCTATGGTAAATTGATTATTTCAAAAGAACATTTGCCTGAAATTGCTTCTTTTCCTTTCCTTGACTCACCAAGGACTCACAGATAATTTGGAAGACGGCATTTAAACCTCACGATTCTATTGGCCTGTGTAATAAAAATTGCCATCTAAACTCCGAAGTTGGACCCCCATCCCATCCCTGGTCTGCACTTAAAATCTAAGATAAGACTGTTTCTTACCACAGTCATTCAGGAAGGAAGCAACCTTCTGAAGACACAGCACTTGACAAAGTCAACTGGCAGTCGTTGCTAAACGTTATAAATCAATAATCTTGCCACACCTTACTGTCACCAGAAACGGAGTCTTTAGAACTCTTATTAGTTAGACATTCCAATTTAACAAGACACAAAGAACCTCAGTTCAAGGCAGCCTCAACTCATGAATGGCCACATTGTTGGGTGATCTCCCTTCACAGTGAAACTCAGAAATGGAAAGCCATGGAGATGGACCCAGGTTTGGGCCAACTGAGCTGGCAGAGCTAAGAAAAACTGGGAACGCATGGAAGGCGCCCGCCTCTGCCTCTTCTGCAGAACTTCGGGCCACTCCAGGGGATGCAGGCAGCTCCCTCTCGCCGGGGGCGCAGCTTTGAGCCGCAGGTTTCAGCCGCCGCCAGCTCACTGGCGAAGGATTCTCTTGGAGGTCTTATTTGATCCCGGGCGCTGGGGAAGAGAGCGTTCTTCCCACAGGAGATGGGTCAGACCGCACACAGCACCCAGGCCGAGACCCCCACCCTGTGCCGTGCCACCCAGCCTCGCAGCACCCACCGCCCCACCTGGGAGCCGCCGCGGACCCGGAATCCACCTCGCGCTCTCGAGAGGATGCGGAGGAGACGAGAGAATCAGGGGCTCCGGAACGAGCTGCTCCCAGAGCCGCCTCCGCTCCTCGCCCTCTCACCCTCTGCCCCCACTCACCCAGTTCTGCACGTTATTGCTCAGCTTGACTTTTTTGCACAGACTCCCGGGGATCTCCATAGTCGCGGAGCGCGCGCCAGCGCCCCAGTCCTCAGCGCCAGGATGGCAGCAGGAGGAGGGCAGGCCGGCGGGGGCGGGGCGGAAAGGCGGGGTCTCTCCGCGGCGGGGCGGGGCCACGCTGACGTGCGCACGCTCTCGCGCTCTTGGCCCCGACTGCGCGGCGCGTGGGCGGCGTATCCGAAATGGGTCCGGGGCAGAAAGGTGAAGCAGAGGGAGAGAACCGGAGGCAGAAATTGGGGGCGGAGCTTCAGCGCTCTCCCCGACGTGAACGCGCACGACGCTCCTCCTTGGTCCTGAGGAAGGGGCGGGGTCTGGGAAGTAGTCATGGAACCTCCGGGCCTTCTATGGTCACCGCTTGCCGCTGAGCAAGCGCAGAGCGGGGGGGCGTACGAGTCGAGCGAGGAAGATACCTGCCTGGCTGGTAGCGAGCCGGCCCTCCTTTGGCTGAGCGTCCCTGGGAAGACGCTGACGTGGACTCCTGCCCCTCTGCTATTCCTCAACAGACCTGGCCACCGGCCTCCTGTCGGCCCAGTCTGGGCCCATGTCTGCCTGTCCACATTTTTTTTTAATGTTTTCTAGCCTCGCAAAGGGAAGAATTGATTTCCTGAATAGTTCGTTCTCCACGTTACACTACGCTTTAAGATTCTACTCACCGCACAATTAAAAAAAGAAAAATCAGTGTCCCGTTTCTTGAATCAGTATAATCTGTTAACCGGGATTCGCGCATACTTACTAGGTGCCTCCTTCCCTGCTTGGGGACCTCACTTCACACCAGATTTCTCTGCGGGTTTCTTACTGGCTAGGCGGAAGGGGGGCTTCTGTATTACTAGCTACTCAAGAAATCCTTAGAGGACTGCAGTTCAGATTTAGGAGGACTATGAGTAACCCGAAATAGTACGCCCGCCTACAGAGGGCATGTCAAATTCACCTGATCATTCCAGGATGTCTGTGGGTGTGAGAGAGTTTGCTCACAGGTTATATGTCCTCCCATGCCCCTCTCCACAACTATGAGCCTTCTTTTCCACAACTTATCTCTGGCACCAAGATACTTGTTTGCAGCTCTGCCTCCTCTGTAACACATGCACCCTGCACTCTAGTTACCAAGACCTGAGACGACTGCTGCCTATTAGTAGCTAGCAAATCAGCCTCCTTTATATTTTCCCTGCTGCTACTGTCCTAAATTAGGCCCTCCTCATATGCAACCTGAATCATTACTAAGCCCTTTCACTGGTATCCTCCTACCTATGCAACTGCTCTCCACACCCCTGACACACACCCCATTCTCGACACTGCTATCAGAATGGTATTTCTAAAATGGGAATCTCATTTTGTTACTTGACCACTTTTCTAGGGGATTTTTAATCTGGGATATACATGTAAAACTGAATTTCAGTATAATTCTGAATTCTGCCAATAACAGGAACAAGCTTGGAAGAGAATCTTAAGTTTTAGATGAGAAAAGAGTGCCACATCTGAAATTAGCCATTTCTCCAAAAGTCCTGGTATTTGTTAGAGTGAAATGGTATTTAGATATCACAATCTGACCTCTAGGGGTGTTCACTGATGTGAGTTAATCCCTATTTCTAGCCTTAGTAAAAGACTTTGTGTTAAGATAAAATATAGTATAAGTTTGCATTGATACTATCAATCCATTGATCAGTCTTATCATCTCTAAACCATTGTTCTCTATATTGTTTTGTTGGGGTTTTTTGTTTGTTTGTTTGTTTGTTTGTTTGTTTCAGGTGGGGTAGTATATCCAATTTCTACTTTATCTGCCCTGAAGTAGAAGTTACTTTTTTATGATTTTTTATAGTAATAACTTCCTTGCTTTATTTTTCAAGTTTCACTATTTAAATATACTTTCCTAGTCAGTATAATTTAGTCTTCCATTATAAAAGTATGATATGTCTTTAAGTCTCTTTTAATCCATAAATTACTTCTCCATCTTTTCATTTTCTTACAACCCTACTAAAGGGCAGGGGAAGGAATGCTAACCTAAGTAAATTTAGAAATGAGTGGAGTCTATGAGACTAAAGGCAAAATGATCTGTACATAAGATTATACTGTAGTTGATAAAGCCACCCTCCATAGGGGTACAGGTTAACAATTCTCAATCTACTATATATGTATAATAAAATTGAAGAACTAAATAAGTGGATGGCAGATAGTGGGAACCAGTTGTCCCACTGTTAAAGTGGGAATTAACAGCAAGGGAGAAGAGGCTAGAATGGTTCATGTGGTAATGATCTCAGTTGAAGACATTACTGAGAACTTATGTTTAGTTTAATATAAATACAGATGTCTACTATAAAAATAATTATATATATGTGTATATACACAATTAATATACGCAGATATATTTCTTTATCAGCTGGGAGGATTTAAAAGAAATGGCCCCCCAGTAGCAACAATTACACCTAACACCCAGATCTTTGTATTTCTAATAGAATGTCAATTTAAAATCACAGTAGTTTTTAATACCATTTCCAATAAAAAGAAACCAGGGTTCCATGGAAAAATGGCTGACTCTAGGACAAGGACAGGAAATATACAAGATGAGCCTAGAGCATGTTCTAGTGTCAACAAGTAAGGAAGTACAAAAACAAACAAAACACTACCATATTTGAATGAGTCTGTCAAAGGAGCATAAGCGCCAACTGAAAAACAAATAAAACACTACCAAAAGAGCTACCAATGGCCAAAGATGAAACAATTTGAGCAACAAAAATATAGTATTGGATTATTGTGATTATAAAATAAATATCTATGAGTCCATGCTGATATAAATAAATGATTGGATGAGTTAATAAATGAGGAGGAAGAGACAAATCTCTCCCATGCAAAAAAATTCCAGATAATTCATGTCGATACTCGACTGTCAAGGAGAGGGCTCCCTGCTCCTTAAATATGGGCAGTGCATAGTCCTTTCAAATAGGGAGAAAAAGAGTGACCTTATTGTGAAGAAACCTGACAAACACTACCTCAGCCAGGTGTTTAAGGTAAATATCAACAGTGATAAGTCATACTGATAGTATTTAACCCTGATATGATATGATGAAAATAATACTATGATCTTCCTCCCCAAAATCCATAATCCTAATCACATCATGAGAGAAACATCAGATAAATTCTCCTAGTAGCCAACAAAATACCTGGCCTGTACTCCTCAAGGTCACCAACACTTTGACATAAAAACTGCTAAGTTCATTAAAAACAATAAAAGAGGTCAGGTGTGGTAGCTCACACCTGTAATCTCAGCACTTAGGGAGGCCAAGGCAGGAGGATTGCTTGAGCTCAGGCATTTGAGACCAGCCAAGGCAACATAAGACCTCATCTACAAAAAAAAAAAAATTTTTTTAATTAGCCAGGTGTGGTAACATGCGCCTGTAGTTCCAGCTACTTAGGAGGCTGAGGCAGAATAATCACCTGAGTGGGAGGTCAAGGTTTCTGTGAGCCATGATAGTGCCACTGCACTCCAGCCTGGGTGACAGTGAGACTCTGACTCAAAAAGAATGAGAAGCCTAAAGAAACAACGTTAAATGTAATGTGGTGTCCTGGATGAAATTCTGGAACAGAAAAAGACACTGAGTAAAAGGAGATGAAATCCTGACAGACAGGACTTTAGTTAATAATAATGTATCAATATTTGGTTCATTAAGTATAACTAATGTACCATACTAAGGTGAGATGCTAATAATAAGGAAAACTGGGTTTGGGGTTGTATGAAAACTCTATACTCTCTGCTTAATTTTTCTGCAAATCTAAAATGGTTCTAAAATTAAAGAATATTAAAAAATAATAATAATAATTCTCACACTACAGAACAAACATGCTTTTCTCTTGTGCTACATTCTCAAATGCTCAGCATTTACTGAGCCTTTCCAGACAACTGTAGGCAAATTCTGTATATCTTTGGCATCTCAACTTACTTTTTTCTCCCTCATGCAAAATGCATCCCTGACCAGTGATTGACTTGGTGTTATGTATGATGTCAGTATTCTATTTCTTCTTCTCACTTCTGTGGACTTAAAATGACCTAGGTGCTATTTCCTGCTCCTCCCTTCTAATAAACACCCTAGAGAGTGGTTGCATTTTGACTCTATGGTAGACTTAGACTAGGGGACATGCCATCAAAACCTTTCTCCTGGTTTTCCATTGTTCCCTATATAGCTTTGTTTCCGTAGTTAGCTAAAATTGTAACAGATCTGGCTTCATGGGTGTCCCTGTGCTCTCTCCTTCCGCCTATCACCTTCTTTCTATAATTAATTTCCTCATTATTTTTATTTGGTTGTCAGCCAGGGAAAATAATATGCTCAGAACTAAAATTGTCAGCATATTTCAAAGATTCTTTAAAGAAAAATTCTCACCTAGAGCCATTTTCTTCTGTAGTTATTAACCAAGGAGTTCCTACAATAGTTTAAGAAACTGCCTAAGCTGTTGTTTTGCCAGCCTGCCCTGTACTACCTATAGTTGACTCCCAGTAGGCGTCTCCACTGAGTTTGCATGCTATTGAAGAGGCACTTCTCCCCTGGTTAAACAACTGTGTTCTCACATTCTGAATAAGAGCATAGGCTTCTCATCATGTATGGTTAGACTATTTCCCACAGAAGAAATGGAGATAGAGACAGGCTATCTCAGCTAATGGTCTTTTAGCCTAAAGATGGGGAAAGAAAGGGAAAGAGGAAGTATTTTTAGCAACCCCACGATCAGAACAATGAAGACAGCACCCTAGGACTCTGTGTCTCATTTATTCTCTGCTTTTGTTTCTGCTGTTCCTACCCCTACTAGCTAACTGACTGATTTTCTTAAATTCAAACTACCCAAGAGAGGATATAACTTGGCCTGCCTACCACAATTCAGTTTAAACCACCCATGTTGATAAAAGCCCTGTGCCCAGCATCCTTAAAAGTTGCTGGCTGAACTATAGATGACTGCCTTTGGGTCAGGTGCTCAATTGGGTTTAGTCACCTGTGACCAGGAAATGAGATTATGTGATTTAAAGTGAAACAACCAATTCATTAGAAAGCACCTAGTAGAAACTGTGAGTCAGGTCAAAACTCAGAAAACTCCTTTCTTAAATAACAGAGTTTGGCAAATTTTCTTCAGTGCAAATGTCACTTTGTTGGGAATGTAGTGTGGGCTTTGTGAAAAGGAACTTTGTGATAAATTTTACTCCACAAATATTTGAATGATAACTAAGTGCTAGGCACAGTCCTACACACTTAAATGTTTGGGAAATGCCAGGTTACACAAAGTAAACGGATTTTTCTGCTGCAAAATGCTTACCATTTTTAACAGGGCAATAAGTCCAAGAAAAGGGCTTAGCTTCCAATTTTGTTTTCTGGTTTTTGTTGTTGTTGTTTTTTTATTGAGTAGAAATCTCAATCTGTCTGTCGCCCAGGCTGGAGTGCAATGGCACACTCACAGCTACTGCAGCCTCAACCAGCTGGGCTCAAGCAATCCTTCCACCTCAGACTTCCAAGTAGCTGGAACTACAGGTATGCACCACCACGTCTGGCTAATTTTTTGACTTACTGTAGAGACAAGGTATCGCCATGTTGCCCAGGCAGGTCTCAAATCTGTGGGCTAAGGTCATCCTCTCACCTCTGCCTCCCAAAGTGCTGGGATTACAGGCATGAGCCACTATGCCCAGCCATCTCCCAAATTTATTATACAGAGTATTCTTTTTCTGAAAAGCATTTCTTAAGCCTCAAATGACACAAAACATATATCTTGAGAAATACTTGAGTATACAACTGAAGATCCAGGAAATCACGCTGTCAAGAGACATATGCATTGTAACTAAGTTTCCACAGTTACTCCCCACCCCAAACGAGCCATGCCTATGGGGTATTCACATGCCTGTGTACTAAGCCAATAAAATGTAGTATAAGTGACTGTGTGTCAGTTCCAGACTCAAGCTTCACAGCTTCTTAAGAAATATGACTACTTTGCTGGAAAAACTATAGGGAGAGGCCACATGGAGAAAGAGAGTTTCTGATACTATTTGGAAAAGACTAAGGAAACAACCTTCAGGGAGAACCAAAGTCCCAGATAGATGACCCAATTGAGCATTTTAACCAGATCCCATCACTCAAGTCATCCTAGCTAAATGGCAGACATGTGAGCAAAGAAGCCATCTTAGATGTTCTAGTTCCAGCAATTTTTGAGAGAAACAGAGACAAGCCATCTCTGTATGCTCAGGCCAAATGCCCAGCCCAAAAATTGTGTGAGATAATAACATGTTTGTTGTTTTAAGTCACTATGTTTTGAGGTAGTTTATTAGACAACACTAGTAAAATAAAATATATAGTGACTATTTTGGGAAAAATTGCTACATAAATAATATATTGTACCTAAATTATAGTTATAAACATGTATCTATTTCAGAAATAACCCATTTTAGAGAAAATACTTTAAATATCATTTATTTATAAATACTGAAATAATTTTACTGTTTATTATAATCATTTGCCTTCACTTACTTTTGTACCTCTTTATCAGTAAAAATTAAAAACCAAATAAAGGAAGTTATAAAATATTCAGTCACAGAGAAACTAATTTAATTGTACATATTTCTTGTGGAAAACAAAATTAAAATACTTTCATACAATAAGGAACTAAGAAAAAGCTGGACTGAACTTGAGATATCCATTTATTTGTAAGAGGCAAATCTAATTTAAAACCACATCTGCTTGTTTATGCTACAACAAATCTCAACAGCAGTTAGGAAATTATAAACTCCCAACATAAAAACAAGTTCCTAATTTTAGTTAGAGAATGTTATTCTGTTATTTACAAGCTTGGGAATACTAATTATTTACCCCACAGAAGATAAAATGCAAGTTAAACACAGTTTTTCTCTCCTCCTCTTCTTCCTACTTCTCTTTTGTCCAGCCATCCCCTAACCTCTAGTCCTTTTCTCCCTAAATATCCAAGATACTGAGTAGGTCCCAGTAGCTTGAGATTTTGTGATACAGAGTTCTGAAAAATCCACACATACATTTCAAGCAAGTCACTCAGAAGCCCAGATGCTGCCTTACTACGATGTAACGGTAAAAATCTTCCCCATTTTAGTACCTACCCTTTTCTAGGCTAGACAATCTAGCAAAATAAGATGCACAGAATTCTAAACCACAGTTCTTTGTTCCTTACATTAAAGTGGTATTCTTCTTGGTTGACTTTATTGGATATAACGTTCTGATATTCACATAGAAATTATTGCATATAAATATTTTAGCAAATGAAAATGACTAAAGCAGAGTTGTTTAATAAGAATTTAAAAGCGAATGAGGGTTTTTTTGGACTTACAGCAACACATTTCAGGATAATAAGAAAAAAACATTAAATAACATGTCCAATAAACAACAAAGTTAATGGTGTTCAAGGAAAAACTAGAGAAAAGAAGGCTTTTTTTTTTTTTCTGTTTCTTACATTCAAGTGTTTGGAGGTCAGCATAGGGTTGACTATTTTATGTTCCTTTTTAGCACGTTGGCTTCACTGTCTTCAGGTTTGACCTTTCTATCTCTACTGCATCTGATGATTTTAAGATAAATGCAGAGGTACAAACACATATTACTGGAAGTATTATAATTCAAGCAGATTTGTATCTCTCTGACTCCTATAGATATTTATGATTTCCATCAAGCAACCATAGTATTCTACTTTGTTTCATCTTTTAGCTTACAGTGTCCAGTTTTAACTGTCCTTTATCTTCTGATCATAAAGCTGATGCTACTATGCGAGTCATAAGAACAACTATTATATTAAAAGAAACAGATCATTATTATTCGATCTAAATTTACTTTGGAGGAAATATTTCATTAAAAGTACTATACCTGACTATATCAAGAAACAGACTCTCTAGTTGTGTCCCTGCACAAATAACAAACTGACCAAGACATAAAAGAGTACTCTGGAGAAGCTGTAGATACAAGTACACACTGTTAAAGGAGTAAAAAGTTTGTCTTTGATGCTCCACAATGCCTTCCTTTCTTCTAGTTTTTCTTTGAACCATTAACTTTGTGGTTTATTGGATATAATGTGTGCATACAATCTGCCATCTGTACACTGGAGGATAAGAAAAGCTAGTGGTGTATATATTCAGAGTCCAAAGCCTTGAGAACCAGGGGAGCTGATGGTGTAACTCCCAGTTGAGTCTGAAAGCACGAAAACCAGGGTGGGCCACTGGAGTCTGAAGGTCCAAGAACTAGGAGTTTCAATGTCCAAGGACAGAAGAAGATGAACGTACCAGTTCATGAAGAGAGGGCAAATTCACCCTTTCTCCACCTTGTTGTTTTACCATGCTCTCAAAGGACTGGATGATGCCCACCTCCATTGGTGAGGGGGGTCTTTACTCAGTTTACCAATTTAGATGCTACCTTCTTCTAGAAACACCCTCACAGACACACAGAAATAATGTGGGCCTCCCTTAGCTTAATCAAGCTGACACATAAAATTAACCATCAAAAAAACAAACCAGGATAAAGCAAAAAATACAGAAAAGTATATGCAAGTAGGTTTTATCTCTCATCAAATTCTTAAAAGGTCATATTATCATAAAAGAGAATGAGCCCAAGATGAAGAATGTGTTTACTTCCTTTTTCCTTACTCTCTGTGTGTGCATATGCACATGCGTGTGAGTAGGAAATAGGCCAAGTTTTTTTCATTTGGACATCAAGATAGAAATACCATAAATATCTGTTAAAACAGAATTATTAGGAAAGAATCTGCACTGATAAATTGACCTAAACGTACCTCAAACTAAAAGAATCTTAGAAAATGCAGAGGACGCCCTTATGGAAATTGGAATAGGCAACCAATTCCTGATCAAAAATCCAAATGCCCACTCCATAAGAGATAAGATAGACAAGTGAGGCCTCATCAAACTGAAAAGTTTCTGCAAAGCAAAAGAAACCATCAAGAGAGCAGGGACACAGCCCACAAAATGGGAAAAAATATTTGTCAACTGTATATCTGATAAAGGCCTAGCAACCAGGATCTACAAGTAACTCAGTCATGCCAAAAGGAAAAAAACAAACAGCCCCATTAAAAAGTGGCAAATGAATAGACATGTCTCAAAAGAAGACATACGCATAACCAACAGACACATGAAAAAATGCTCAGTCTCACTAATCATCAGAGAAATGCAAATCAGAATCACATTGAGATACCAGCTAACTCTAATGAGAATGACCATCATAAATAAAACAAAAAGCAACAGATGCTGGCAAAGATGTGGAGAAAAGCGAACACTTCTACACTGTTGGTGGGTGTGCAAACTAGTACAACCTCTATGGAAAACAGTGGAAATTTCTGAAAGAACTAGAAATTGACCTTCCATACAACCCAGCAATCCTCTTTCTAGGAGCATACCCAAAGGAACTCAAATCATTCTACAAAAAAGACACCTGCACGTGCATGTTTATTGCAGCACTATTCACAATAGCAAAAACATAGAACCAAACGTGCTGCCTATTAAAACTGGACTGGATTTTAAAATGTGGTACGTATACATGATGGAATATTATGCAGCCATAAATAAGGACAAAACTATGGACTTTGCAGCAACTTGGTTGGATTTGGAGTCTATCATACTCAGTGATCTATGACAGAAACAAAGAATTGAGTACCACAAGTTCTCACTCATAAGTGGGCCCTGAACACCTATCATAATACTACAAGAAAGGGATTGGCAGTAGTGAGACACTACCAGGAGGGGGGGGCAGGGCACATAAAATCAGTAAGAGTGTCTGATCCTAATCCAAGTGAAGTGAGGTCCTATGGGAGGCCCAAACTTCACCTGTGCCTAGGCCCCTTATGTACCCAATCCTGACTTGTACTCCACATCTTTAAAATAAATTTTTTAAAAAACAGAATTATTAGGAAAAAATTTGCACTGTTAATTGACTAACCAATCAAACTAATCAGGACTCTCTTGGCTGCAAGTGATGAAACACTTCAAATGGATTCAAGAGGAAAGTGACTTTATTGGCATAAATAACTGAGAAATATAGATGTGGTACAACCTTCAAGCACAGCTGGTTCCAGACTCAAAAGATTATTAGAATTGTTTATGTGCATCTCTCAGCTCTCCTTCCCTCTGAGTCAGTTTTACTCTCGAAAAAGTTTTTACTGAGGAGTATCAGTCATCCTAGTTTAAAAACTAAAGCAGAAAGAGAGGAGCCATAGAGATGCAAATTTGTTGTGCTAAGAAATATCTTGGAACTGAGTCTCATTTGTCTGTCCTGGAAAATGTTTCACCTAATTTAGATTTAATCACCGGGCTGGGATGAGGGCGGTATGTGCAATGTTATGATTGACCAGACTGAGCCATGAGTCTCCTGGAACGCGGGCAGGGGTAGCAGAGTAGTGGTTGCTATTCCCACACAAGTGATAGGGAAAGACAGGAGAAGGAATCATTCATTGAGGAAAGCTGGGGGTTCATCTACCAGTATAAGGAGGAATAACATCTCATATTAACCTGCATAACTTTTTTCTTAAAAAGGTATACAACAGGGTGGGATGGGGAATCCGATTATTTGAATTCTAGACAAGGGAGAGTTTATCCAGTGAAAACAAAAATAGATTCAAGAAAAAGTTTAAGGACTGCAGAAATGACAACTAGCTCTCAGAGAAAGGTACCATTAGAGCAATAAGCCAAAGAATCACACTACTGGGGTTTTAAGGTTGATTCTCCTTGCCTTTTCTGGCTTACCGTAAAGCACCCTTTCCCTGTCTAGGCAGTTTCCTGCCTTTTGAGCCACTTCCACATGTTACAAGCCAAAAAGTTCACCTTCCCTTATTCACTAACAGCTAAGCTACAGGCATGTGACCTAGGCTCCCACAATCACACACACCCATGTGAGATATCAAACTAGAAATGACCTACATAACAAGGCAGGAGCTGAAAGAAATCCACTATTTTGGTAAAGGAAGCAGTTAGAATGTATCTCTCATGGTCAGAATGATGGAAGTCCTGGTGTCTTCATGTCCAGAATGAGCAATGTGCGCTACAGTGTCTGGTGAAGCCTTTACCGGCACACTCTCACAATGTGGTTCGGGCATTGTTACTGCATGGCTTCCAAACCTGACTTCAAAGATCTGCTGGGCTATCTAATATTCCTTAAGATTTTTTTTTTTTTCATTTTAACCTGACAAAAGTGTCTTTCTTTCAATTCATAGACTAAGACTCTGATTGATACAGTAATTATTATGTTGCTAGGGCTGCCATTATGAACTACCACAGACTAGGTAGCTTAAACATCAGAAATTTATTTTCTCATAGTTCTGAAGGCTAGAAGTATGAGACCAAGGGTCTTCCAGACTGGTTTCTTCTGAGATCTCTTTCCTTGACCTGTATGTAGATGGCCATCATTTTTCCTGTGTCTTCACATGGTCTTCCCCCTGTAACTGTGTCAAATTTCCTCTTCTTATAAGGACACTAGTCATATTGATTTAAGACCCACACAAATTAACTCTTTAAAGACCCTATCTCAGACTGGGCGTGGTGGCTCAAGCCTGTAATCCCAGCACTTTGGGAGGCTGAGGTGAGAGGATTGCCAGAGCCAGGGCTTCAAGATCAGCCTGGGAAACTTGACAAGATCTCGTCTATACAATAAGTCAAAAATTAGCCAGGCATGGTAGCACTCACCTGTAGTTCTAGCTCCTTGGAAGGCTGAGGCAGAAGGATCCCCGGAGTCCAGCAGGTCGACGCTGGGGTGGCTGTGAGCGTACTACAGAGTGACACGCCAACTCAAAAAACATGTTTGATTCTTTTCAGTTTTCCTTCAACACATTTCAGTGACCAATTGCATTGTTTTCTACCACTTCAAAGTGGTAGAAACCCATCTGCTCATGTTCTTTATTTACCTTAAAAGATCCTGGGCATTTATCACTTTCTTTCCATCACCCATCCTCAATTCATTGCTATCCTCACATGTGTGACACACACATCCTTAGTAACCTCTTCTTTCTTCCCATAATTTTAAAAACTCTGTTCAGGCACCTCCAGAAAGTCCCTTCTGATCTCTGATTCTAATATTAAAGAGTCAAGATCCTTTCTACATTTTAAAATAATCTGTTCAAATTACACTAATTTGTTGGGGCTAATTCTAAAGGTGAACACTAGATGGCAACATTTCTAAATTGCGGTATTTTCCTAAGACTTGGTGTCTGATGAGATGGCACAAGATGGGAGTGTATGATTCTTTAGTTTCTTAAACTTTTTTTTAAGTTTTAAAAATAAAATAAGTTTTTGGACTTTTTTATAAAGAAACTGTGGTTTCTCATTCTTAAAAATAAACTATTTCTTTTTATATCTTATATGATCCCTAGTCTTTATCCTTCTAAAAATGTTTTAAATTTTTTTTTCTTAATAATCTAAATAATAATAATAAATCTACATAGTGTCTGTTTACTAATTATTTACTAATTTATGGTACTTTAAGTACATTTCGTTCTTTTAAATAACTAATAAATTTTTATTTAATTTTACAGAGACCTAGAAATGATATTTTACATGGTATACATAACAGAAGTATACATACATTTTTTTCTTTCCTCATATGTTTTCTTAATGAAAATTGGAACTCAGAGACCAGAAAATAATAAGTGAGAATTTTCTGATAGTGAGGATAGGGAGAGCAGAGGTGAGTTTTCTGTGAAAAAGTAATTGTTTTATACATCTTTTGTCTAATTTTTCTGCTATTAAAATGTTAAATAGGATTTCATTCCATAAAATGCAAAATTCACTTTTAAAAATGTTGGTTTTTCCCTCTCTTTATCATACTGGATATTGGAGAGAGCATAGGAACAGTTTGAGTTCAAAATCCAGCTCAGAAATAAACCTAGTTATTTGACCATGGCCAGATTTTTTAAAATTCTCTCCACTTCAGTTTCCTAATCTGTAAAATGGGATTAATCAGCAAAATGAAAGTTAAGCAAGTATGTGAGATATGATGGCTCAAGCCTATAATCCCAGCACTTTGGGAGATCAAGGTGGGAGGATTCCTTGAGCCCAGGAGTTGAGACCAGCCTAGGCAATATAGTGAGGCATTGTCTCTACAAAAATATAAAAATAAAAAATTACTCAGGCATGGTGGTGCACACCTCTACTGTCAGCTACTTGGGAGACTGAGGCAGAAGGATCTCCTGAGCCCAGCGGATAGAGGCTGCAGTGAGCCATGACAGTGCCACTGTACTCCAGTCTGGACAAGAGAGTGAAACCTTGAATCAAAAAAAGAAAAAAAAAGAAAAAAATGACATAAGCGAATACATGTGAAATTTTGTAAAGAGTACCTGCTTGAAATGATAATATTTTAAACATACTAGGCTAAATAGAATATATTATTAATTTTAAAAAAAAAGAATAGTTGGCACATATGTCTTTGCCTATATAAATGTTATCTAGTATAACTGTTATAACTTTATCCTAGAATAAAGAATTGGGTAGAGAATGTTGAAGAAAATAAACAATGGGATTATAAAGTTAAGCAGACAATAAAAGGCTAATATGGCCAGAAAAAGAAGCAAAAGGATCTTCTAAAAATATAATTAATTTTTTTTAATTAAGCAGACTAATAAGTTTTAATGACATTAGAAATAAATTCTGATGCAATAATAACTGTCATAATTATACATGAACTAAACTCACCAGCTAAATGACTGATTGCCCAATTGTATTAAAAATATAGTTAATACAGTAAAAAGATATACTTGGCAGATATTAACCAAGAGAAATCTTGATGGCGTATTGGTATTAAAATAAGTTTTATGACCAAAAAAAATCCAAAAGATGAAACAAAACCATTCCATAACATTATTCAGGAAGATGAGTTCATCAAGAAGCTTTAATAATTTGAATTTTGTATGTACCTGATAAAAGAACCTTAGAAATATAAAGCATAATTGATACCATTACAGGAAGAAATTGACAAATCTACCATATGATAGATGATTTCAATATTCACTCACTCATTTTTTTTCAATATAAATGTTTGAGTGTCTGCATGCTACACTCTTCTACTTATTGGTAATACGGCTGTGACTAAAACAGATAAACTTTAACTTATTGAAACTTACATTTTATTTATTTATTATTATTATTATTTTAGAGAAAAGGTCTCCCTAGGCTGGTTGTCTAGGCTGGTCTTGAACTCCTGAGCTCCAGCAATCATTGGCCTCCAATGATTACAGGCATGAGACACTATGTCATGCTGGGATTACAGGCATGAGACACTATGTCAGGCCAAAATTTACATTTCAGCGGAAGTAAAGAAAAAATATACAAAGACATAAATAGAGTAAAACTTGATAAAAATGTCTTTAGGATATCATAAATTTTAAGACTATAACATAGATAGTATGTTTTCATCCACCACAAACTTTGCATATAGAACAGAGCAGAAAAGGGAATAAAGTTCTTATTCTGAAATTGGGGGATGGAATAGGTAGAGGGAGGGCAGCTAGGCAGGAAAATAGCACAAAAGTCAGAGGGGAAGTAGAGTTTGAATCCTGCTTGCTCAGTAATCACTCCCTTAATATTCCCAAACTGCGCCAACAAAATTAGCACTACTTTGCCAGGAATCTCCTGGAAGCATTAATGCTTTTCTTAAGTCCAGTCAACCACAGACCCTGAATCAATCCTATCAATGCTTAGGCAGGAATGCAAAATCACCGCCAGGTGGTGCCAAACTGTTAGGGCCAAGATTGATCTGCATAATGAAGCAATGTCTCCAGAACCGTGCAGACTTTCCTACTCAAGTTATTATTAATCTCCCACTGAAAAACAAGAAAAATAAATCAAATAAAAAAGATTGGATAGGAAAACAAAGGACCTCATTATTTCACAGATGATATAATAGTCTATATAAAAATCCAAAAGATAATTTATTACTAACAATAATGCTAAAGACTATGAAGTCAAAATTTCCCTCACTGCTCAACCTAATCTTAGTTCCTAAAGATAACCATTAAGACGAGTTAATTCTATATTATTCTAGATCTATTTGTATAATTGTACAAACATCTACATATGTAATTGCAAATATATAAATATAGTATTAGCCGGGCTCGGTGGCTCAGCCTGTAATCCCGCGCCTTTGGGAGGCTGAGGTGAGTGGATTGCCTGAGCCCGCGGGTTCGAGACCCGCCTGGGCAGCGCGACCTCATCTCTACAATAAATCAAAAAATTAGCTGGGCATGGTAGCGCGAGCCTGTAATTCCGGCTACTCGGAAGGCTGAGGCGGAAGGATCGCCGGAGCCCAGCAGGTCGAGGCTGTGGTGGCCGGGAGCGGCCACTGCACTCCAGTCTGGGTGACATAGTGAGACTCCAACTCAAAAAAAAAAAATTAAATATATATATAGTATTTTTCCACAAAATGAGCTCTATCTATATCTAAAATTTATTTTTCCACCCCTATCCTATCATTCATCAATTTGTCATGAATTATTCTCCAAGTCAGTACAAATATATCTAACTCACAATTTTAAATGACCATATAGTATGCTATATGGTATACTACAATTTATTTAATTATTACCCTATTGTTGGAAATTTAGATTGTTAGGTTAAAATTCTCAGTGGGTCCTCCAAAAATGTTAGGTCAAAATATACTCCAGTGGGGGTGGGGTTGTGCGATCCAGTGCTGCGTAAAAGATGCAAATAATTGCACAGAAGTTAGATTACAAAATATAGATTATTTACAAAGTAAGCTAGAGAGAGAGAGAGAGGAAAAATACTATATGTGTATATTTGCAATAAATATATTAAATATGTAGATTTTTACATACATGTAAATAGATCTAGAATAATATAGAATAAACACTTCATAATGATTATCCTTAGGAACTAATAGTAGATTGAGCAATGAGGGAAACTGACTTTTTTTTTTTTTTTTTTGCCTTTAATATTATTTGAATTACCACAGGCATATATTACTTTTGCTATTTTTGAAAAACATAGACAAATACAGATCATCTAAATAAAACTCATTAGGGAATTGTTACTTATTTTCATAGATGGTCTACACCGGCAGCTTTTAAAAATTGCTCCAAAGTGGACAGGAGACTCACTAGGTTGATCAGGCCTCCTTACTTAAGGGGAAATGAAGAGAGCCCAGTTTTCTCTGGAATTGAATGCATTCTGATTTGCCAGTATGCTCATTAAGCAAATGAAAGTCAGATTTGTAATTTGATGTGCCAAAACTCCAAGTAAGGGAGAGACTGAACCAGGTGAATAAAAAAAAAAAAATGGTTTCCGGGATTAAACCAGATCAATCAAACACATTGGGCCTTCTCAGTTTTGCCCTACTCAGAATCCTTAAATATTTTACAAATAGCCAGAAGTTTCTATGGATCTTCAAAATCATCTAGAGTTGTCAGTTTTAGACTTTTTTTAAAAAACTCTTTTATCTTATAGAAATCAGAGTGCAAAAGTGCATAATCAAACCTCTGATTGTGAATTTTTTTTTTTTTTTACATTTTAGCTAAATGTTCAGTTTAGGAAAATGTAGAACAGGTTAAACGAAAGGATATCACAGCCTTTCTAATTTTAGTACCACTGACATTTTGAGCAGGATCATTCTTTTTTGTAGGAGCCTATCTCTAAACTCACCCACTAGATGCCAGTAGCCAGCAATGCCTCCAGCTGTGACAACTAAAAAATACTTTCCAGTGTTGCAAATACCCATAAAGGACAAAACTAGCCCGTTTGGAACTGATATTAGTGAAATAGTATTCAGCCACTAAATGAATGGATGAGTTCTATATGCATTAATAGAAACAATTTCAAAATAAAATAGTAAGTGAAAAATGAAAAGTATAAAGCAGTATGTAGAGTATGCCAATAACATAGTAATTAAAACCTTGGGCTTTAAAGTCTTACTGCCTGGGATAAAATTTTAGCTCTTTCAAATTAACTGTGTGATGTTGAGCAAGTTACTTAACATCTCTGTTCCTAGATTTATTTCTAAAGATCCTATCATAGGGTTAAGATTAAGACATATTATATAACAAGCATGAGGATTAAACAAATCGGTATATGTAAAGTGCTTAGAACAGTGTCTGGCATAAATCTTATAATGTGTGAGCCATCATTTCCACCATTTGTGAAAATATAATTTTCATAGAATATGTCTAGAAAGATATGTAAGAAAACTATTGACAATGATTTGTTCTGGGCAAGGGTATGGCTAAGGGAACAGGGAAAACACTCTATACTGGATACTCTTTGAGTGTTTTGAGCTTTTCTAGTATTGCCTATTCAAACATTTTACAAAGATAATTTAGTTTAAAAAGGCTTTATGAACATATATGAACACAATGACCTTATATATTTTTAAAAGGTACATTGAAACATCTGAGTAGCTATTTTTCCTCTGTTGCCAACATAATCAACATCCACTTGTAGTGGATAACCACGTAACACTCAAATTCTGCCTATTTTTTCTTATTCCTGGGGATAGAAGAAAAAAAGCAGAGAAGCCTCATTCTTTTCCAATTACTTTACAACAATAATAGCTTTGTCCAAACTTTTTGGTTAACAATTTTATTTTATATTGAATTCAACACTCACAGAAATAGGAAGGCAAAAGTGGCAAACAGCTCAAAATAATGTTTTATAATGTGATTTTTTGTACTTACATCTGAATATGAGTATGTCTTACCATCAAAAATGCCATACCGGAATCACTTCTAGCAGTGGAGAGGCACTAGAAGTGAATTTATTAGAACACATTCTAAGAGTGACGGGAATCTATGTATTTGAAAATGTTTACAACCAAAAGCCCACTTCAGTGAAACAGGGGAAGACTGAACTATTTACAGATAATGGGGGGAGGCTGGGATTTCCAGTTGAACATATCAGGAGCTTAGAAGTTGCTACCCTATCCCAAAAGCAAATAAACAGCTGAACAAACTGAAAATCCAACTCTTTCTAGATCTGTCAGAAAAGTGAGATCACAGGGCAAATGCTGCCCCCAAAACTGGAGAGATAGATAGGGACATACAGAGAATTGCAACTTACCAGAGTAGAAGTCCAAAAGCAGATACTCCCACAGGAACAAATGCATGGATAACATGACCACCTGTGTAGAAAATTCACAAGAATCAACAAAATTCCTGGAACTAACAAGCAATTAATAGCAAGGTTTCATGATACAAGATTAATATACAAATATCATTGCTTTTCTACATACCCCAATGAACAAATAAAATTTGAAGTTAATATATTACCATTTACATTAACACCCCACAAAATGAAATACTTTGGAATAAATTCAACAAGATATGTACAAGATCCTTATGAAGAAAATTACAAAACTGATGAAAGATACCAAAGAAGAATTAAGTGAATGGGCAGATATTCCACATTCATGGCTAGAAAGACTCAATATTGTTAAAAGGTCAGTTCTTCCTAATTTGATCTATAGATCCCAATGCCAATCAAAATCTCAGCAAGTTATTTTGTGGACATCAACAAACTGATTCTAAAGTTATATAAAGAGGCAAAGATCCAAAAGAGACAACACAATATTGAAGAACAAAGTCATAGGGCTGATGCTACCTCACTTCAAGACTTAATAAAAAGTCACAATAACCAAGACAGTGCAGTATTGACATAGAAATACAAAAATAGATCAATGGAATAGAATAGCCCAGAAATAGCCACATACGAGGGAGGACCCAAAAACAAATACCCCAGAATTCTCTTTTGGAGGGTGGATCCCTTGTAGTACAGAATTACCCCACTAGGCAAATGTTCTAGGAACTCATCAGCATCAGTGTGCCTTCTAGCATTGTTGTGAGAGGCTAATTCTGCTTAAGTAAATTGTTTTCAGAGATTCTTTCAGCTCATTTGCCCTTTTTTTTTGGAGTTGGAATCTCACTCCGTCGCCCAGACTGGAGTGCAGTGGCAGCTCACAGCCACCGCAGCCTCGACCTGCTGGGCTCCAGCGATCCTTCCACCTCAGCCTTCCAAGTAACTGGAACTACAGGTGTGTGCTACCACGCCTGGCTAATTTTTGATTTATTGTAGAGTCATGAGGTCTCGCCAAGTTGCCCAGGCAGGTCTCGAATCCGCAGGCTCAGGCAATCCACTCGCCTCAGCCTCCCAAAGTGCGGGATTACAGGCTGAGCCACCCAGCCCAGCTTCACTTGCCCATTTAATGATGGGTGATTTACATGAACAACCTGCCCACACCACAATGAGTTTCCAAGCTTTTGACCAAAACCAGCATGCCCTACCCTCCCTATTCACCCAATCTTGCTCTGAGCAACTTTGTTTTTATTTCCCCAGAGAAGAAAAGTCCTCAAAAGGAAACATTTTGCCATTGTGAAAGAGGTGAAAAAAACAAAACAAAACAGCAAAGTAAGGTTTACTTGCTGCTGTCTAAAAAGTCATGGATTTATTAGGGTTCTCCTATGGTATACCCCACTACTGTAAGGCTTTCTTGAATCCCCTATGGTCTGGGATTTGGGGAACTGGCACAACTATGATGATACTTATGTAACTGCTTTTTCTATGAGTAATGAAGTCTTTTGTCTCTGACCCAGGAGTTTCATGTCTTCTGCCATCATCTTTGGAACTGTGAGAGACTAATTTAGCTAGTATGGTAATTTCAGTGGAAGTTTCCCTGCTTTTAGTGCTCTTCCACACTTACTGACATCAGGGGGAAAAAAAGTATGGGGGATAGGAAAAATAGCAAAAATGACACCCAGACATCTAAATAGTCACTAGCCATCTGGTACTGACATCTGGTTGAACATCTAAATTGTTGCACCTTAATCCAAATTTTTTCCATCTTGTTCCCAAATTAGGCATCTAAAATGGCCTCAGTCACTGGCTTTATAGGTCTAGTGAAATCTCTATGCTGTATGCACCAAGCATATTTCCAGCATTCTCCCTACAAAATGACAACAGTTAAGTACTCATGAACAAATACTAGGGGGCCACAGGAGGGGGCAGTCACAAGCATGTATTTCCTTTCTCACATTCTCTTTGGTTGTTTAACACGTTTGGGGCCTTATTAGTCCCCCACTACTGACCTCCTGCTACTGAAGTCTTGAAGGGCTGCTGCTACCTTGGAGGAAAGCCTTTCACCTTGGATGTCTACCTGACCAATGCACTAGCTCCTGAAGAGAGAGGGATATCATGACTTGAAAGTTCCACCTGAGAATGCCCTGACAGCTATTTTACAGAAAGATCCGTCGCTGCCTTTAGGTAGCATCAGCCACTCCATATTCTTTTTTCTTTTTTTCAATCTATGGCATTCTCTCACAGAAACACTACAGAGAGCATTTAAGTGCCATTAACCACTTGGTAGCACTTAGTGTCTTTTATTGTCTCATTCTTATTCTGTTGCTTTGCTTACCAGAGATCTTGGCTCATAGCACCAAATAAATGGTAACTCTTCATTACAATCACCATTATTATCATTATTGCTATCTCATCCATAGAAAACCCATAGTGTGATACACACACACACACACACACAGTAACTGAAGCAACCATCTTTAGAATCTGAAATATGAGCTTTTGGATAAAACTTTAGCTGTAGATAGCACATCAATTCCTGAATTGAAAGATTTCCTTATTTATCTCAAAATTGCCATGGGAAATGCTAGTTGTGCAATATTAACTGTCTTCTAAGGGAACACTCTACCTATGATTAGACTTTAGACATGAAATTTATCTTCACTATACACATACCTTTTGCCAAACCATTTTGAAAAGCCATTCATTTGGAAGGTTTATTTGATCAATCTAGTTTGCAGCCAAGACTCCTTCCTGTCCTGCAGTCAAAATTTGGAAAATATATCCAAGCAGAAATAGATCTTATATATAAAAAGATAAATATGAGCCAAACCTTGGTAAAACAACTGATAGTAATCATATAACCAAGATGACAGACATACTGTAAACTGTCAAAATTCTATATATATGAAAGTCAGAAAAACAATTATTTTTATAGTCAAAATAAACCAACCAAGCTGTTTAGTTGCTTCCTTCTCTGCAATTGAAGAATCTCTCTAGTGTGTACTACAGTTTAGTTAAACTGGTCCTTGAGCCAAACTCCCTGCATTTGAATCCCACTTTCTAGCAGCTCTGCACCCCTGGCCAAGTTATATAACTTCACAGGGACTCAGTTACTCCTTCTGTAGAAGAGGAAACGTAATACTACTCATTTCATAGGGTTCTTAGGAAGATAAATTAGACAATACAAATAAAATGATGTGAAGAGTGTTTGGCACACAGAATACATGTACTCCATCTTATTAGCAGTAGCAGTATAGTACTTAGTACGGTAATAAAAATTAAGTACTTAAAAAATGTATTGAATTAATACCATAGTATACTATTGTAATTTCCCATTTAGTTTTCCAATTTTCCCTCTATGTCTTTCAACTCAGAATATAAAATTGCAGTCAAGGAGACATGAGGCCTTTCTTGCTCATGTCCCCACAGCTAGCACAAGATTCGGTGCATAGCATGAACTCAACACATATTTTATAAAAGAAGAAAGGAATGTAGGAAAGAAAAGAGAAGGAGGAATGTAGGAAAGGAAAAAGGGAAGGAAAGAGAGAAGGAAGGAAAGGGGGGAGAGAAGAGGAGAACTGAGGAAGAAAGGACATGGGAAACAAGGAAAGAAAATAAAATAAACAGAAAAATTCATAGATGGTAGTAGAAAACCAAGAGTAATAGGCCATGATTTCATGTTTAAGAACACAACTCTCTTATTAATTTCACAAGCACCTTCAATGTTCTTTTTCTAAATCTACTTAATTTAATACATTTCACAGCTAGGTACTATCACAACAGTTTAAGTACATTACAGACATGCTTCATGGCTTACTTTCTGAAAATTTTCAAACATTTAGTTCATACGTAAACACTAAAAGCATGAGAGAAAACACAGAATGAATTATAAATTCATGTACACAGCCGGGCTCGGTGGCTCAGCCTGTAATCCCTCGCCTTTGGGAGGCTGAAGTGAGTGGATTGCCTGAGCCCGCGGGTTCGAGACCCGCCTGGGCAGCAAGACCTCATCACCACAATAAATAAAAAAAAAAAATCAGCCGGGCGTGGTAGCACATGCCTGTAATTCCGGCTACTTGGAAGGCTAAGGTGGAAGGATCGCCGGAGCCCAGCAGGCGAGGCTGTGGTGGCCAGGAGCAACCACTGCACTCCAGTTTGGGCAACCGAGTGAGACTCCAACTCAAAAAAAAAATTCATGTACACAGGCTAATTCAAAGTTTGGTTTTTAGACTTGTTTACTTCAAAGTATCTCTGAGAATTGACTTCAAAATATCTCCATGCATTTAACTCAAAAGTTTTATAGACTTATAAGAAGCAATAAAACTGTTATTCTAGCTAAGATATAAAAATAAATACTTGGAATTGATTATTTACTGAATAGTAAAATTGTAATCATATGTGGTAGTAAAAAAGAGTGATAATAATGTAATAAAATATAAAAATAAGTTCAAAACCGATAATTATCTTGCTCATTTAACTAAATCCATTTAGAATGAATTCAGGTGATCTAAACGATCCAATTTTGCTGTCTAGAATGTCTCAATGAAATAGTTCTCTTTACATTATACTTGACAAACTTAGCACAAAGGTATCTGTTTATAATTTTTAAGTGACCTATTTATCATGATTTTCCAGTAATGCTAATTCCTACAAAACAAATATTTCCTCAATCTCTTGTGCTCTACTGATAAAACATTTTCATTTACTAAACACTTTCTTTTTTATATTTTTGTGTGGGAAAGCTTTTTCTAAACTACTCTAATTATTCATCTATTTATCTTACAAGTGGAATCATAACTTTTGTGGCTGTTTTATTTACTTCGAAAAAATTCAGTGTTTTACTACAAAAGAACACCAAGAAGTCCTTTAATTCTGAAACTTTTTGCCCCTTGAGGATTATGGAAGGAAAAAGATTAGAAGGCAGTGTTTACAATTCTAGCCAAAACTATACCCCAAACTCGCTACAAAAAGAAGTCTTTTTAAAAGCATCACACTGAGAACTATGGTTTTAAACCCCTTAATTTAACTTTCCTTTGCCTTTGAAAGGCAAAAGCTCCTTGAACCTTAAATAGTTTTAATGCTACTCTCTCATTGAGTTTTCAGATCCCAAAGCCTCTGTCTGTTTGATCCCAAGTAGCATTTGCAAGATAGACCTCTCACTAACTATGCATATGCACATGCCAACTACCATTTCTAGAACTAATTGCTGTACTAGTGACCAAAAGGCAAGGTCATAATAAACCCAGTGTACAGAGCAAAGACTAAGAGAGAAAAACTCTATCAGCTTCCCAATCTCTTTCTTTCTCATGTTGAATTCTTTTTATTTTTTTGCCCAGCCAAGATAGTTTATTTCTTTAGATAATTCTCCTGCAAATGAGCTGTCCAATTACCAGGTGGCAGTGGGTTTATAATCGGGTTTTTCTAGCCCCTCCTGCTCCATCCCTGTATATACACACATTTTCTTTATGTTGTCACAGGTTGAAAAGTAGTGTCTCATCACCTATTTTATTATTTTAAATACATGGTGTACAATTCAGGATTAGGTATACAAGTGGACATCGTACAGGTAAAGTTTGGGCCTCCCTTTGGTCCCCACTTTGCCTTGTTTGATGTTGAATTCTTAAATGTACTAAAAGCAGAGTGGAGAGGACAGAGGCAGATAGGAGAAATTACTTAATTCTCGGTTTTAAAAATTGGGCAAATGCTACATTAAATTTCATAGAAAACTTAAGTTATTTCATATTAATGTAATAACTTTGTGATCACAAAATGAAAAAAATGGAATCAGGTAAACATTAAAATAAATTTTATAAAGGTGTGGCCTGCATAAGTAATTCTCAGCCCTGGTATGCATTAGAATCACCTAGAAACCTGTCAAATTGCACAAAATATTTTCCTATTCTGTGGGTTGTCTCTTTACTCTCTTGGTGGTTTCTTTTGCTGTGCAAATACTTTTTTGCTTGATAAGATCCCAAGTGCCAATTTTAGATTTTGCTGCTTTTGCTTTTGAGGAGTTGGCCATGAATTAAGTTTTCTCCTAAGATTCTTATAGTTTGAGGATTCATGTTTAAGTCCTTGATTCATTTTGAGTTAATTTTTATATATGGTGATCAGTAGGGGTCCAGTTTCATTCTTCTACATGTGGTTAGCCAGTTTTCCCAGAACTATTTGCTAACTATGGAGTCCTTTCCTCAATGTTTGTTTTTGTCAGCTTTGTTGAAGATAAGTTTATTGAAGTTCTGTGGTTTTATTTCCAGATCTCTGTCCTGTTCCATGATCTATATGTCCATTTTTGTACCAGCACCATACTGATTTGGTTACTGTAACCTTATAATAAAATTTGAAGTCTGGGAGTATAATGCCTCCAGATGTGTTCTTTTTGCTGTGGATTGCTTTAGTTATTTGGGCTCTTTCAGTTGTCTTTTCTAGCTCTGTGAAAAATGGTGCTGGTAGTTTGATAGGGACTGAGGTGAATCTATAGATTGCTTTGGGTAGAATGGACATCTTGACTATATGTATGTTTTCAATCCATGAGTATTCTTCCATTTGTGTCATCTTTGATTTCTTTGAGCAGTGTTTTGTAGATCTCATTGTAAGGATCTTTTGCTTTGGTTAGATGAATGCCACGGTAATTTTTGTGCATGTGGCTATTGTGAATGAGATTGGTTTTTATTTGACTCTCAGCCTGCTTGTTGATGGATAGAAATGCAACTTATTTACAAGCTGTACAAAGGCCTAACATCTAGGATCTATTAGCAACTCAAATTAATTGACAGGAAAAAAAACTTAACCGCACTAAAAAATGGGTAAAGAACATGAACAGACACTTCTTAAAGGAAAACATATAAGCAGTCATGAAACATATTTATATGAAAAAAAAAAGTTCAGCTTCACTAATCAGAGAAATGCAAATCAAAACTGCAGTGAGATACAGTCTTACAGTGGTCAGACTGGCTATTATTAAAAAGTGTAACAATGATAAGTGTTGGCAAGGCTGTTGGGAGAAAAGGGAATGCTTCTACACTGTTGGTGGGAATGCAAACTACTTCAACCTTAGTGGAAAGCAGTATGGAGATTTCTTAAAGAACTAAAAATTTATCTACCATTTGGTCCAGCAATCCCACTTCTGGGAATATACCCAGAAGAACATAAATCACTCTGCCAAAAAGACCACCTACATATGTATGTTTATCACAGCACTATTCACAATAGCAAAACATGGAACCACCCTAGATGCCCACTGAAAGTAGACTGTATAAAGAAAATGTGGTACATATACACCACGGAATTCTATGCTGCCATAAAGAAAAATAAATCATGTCCTTTGTAGTAACATGGATGTAGCTGCAGACCATCATTCTAAGTGAACTATTACAGAAACAAAAGATGGAATACTGCATGTTCTCACTCATAAGTGAGCACTAAACATTGAGCACATGGGCACAAGGGGGAACAACAGATGTTGGACGCTACTAATGGAGGGAAGAGGGGAGATTAAGGGAACACAACTACCCACCGGGTACCCTGTCCACTATTAGGCAGGGAGAAAGCTCATTAAAAGCCCAAACTTCACCTTCACACAATATACTTATGTAGCAAATTCTCACATGTATCCCATGACTTTAAAATAATAATAATAATAATAAATAAATAAATAAATAAATAAATAAAACTAAATTCTACACCTTAAAAATAATAACACAAAATGCCTGGTCCCAGCCCCCTGGAAATCCTGACTTAATTGTACTGTGGTGGGGCCTGAGCGTTGACATTTTTACAGTTAACAAGATGATTTTAAAATGCAATCATGGCTAAGAACCACAGGTCCACATCTTGCTAAATAAATACTTGGGCAGATTTTTGCTCAAATGAATTGGTCACCTTAGCAGCAACAAACTTTTACAAAGGGCCTACAGAGTGCCAGGCACTGTGCTAGGCTCTGAGGATTCAAAATATTTGAAAACTAAAGACTTCATAGCATACTTGCAATTCACATTTCTTTTTAAAAATATGTTTTAATATATTCCACCAATTTTATTATAATAGGAATGTATACCAACATATATTTCTGATGAAGCAAACTCCTTAAAAATGCCAAGCTTGATTTGAAAATAAATTATAATTTGGAAAATAAGAATATAAATGGAAATAATTACTAAAAGATTTACTAACAGGAAATGGTTCTGTGATTTTTCTATTTACCAATAGGAAATGTTTCTATGATTCAGGTCGACACTTGTGAATGTGAGTTCAAAGCAGATAGCCAAAAGTCTCCTTTTCCAGGTTTATATACAACCACTTTTTAATGAAAAATCCTGGGAGTAACAGTGTTAATCACTTAATTATGAGTAAACCAGAAGACTTCTACAACACAAAGGAAATAACACACACACACACACACACACACACACACACACACACACACACACACACAGACACACAATTGCAAAGAAACTAGCTCAAGCTGGTGCTTTGTGCTAGTCAGAAAGATAAGGCTGCTTACCACCAGCAAAGAAATGAGGTGCTGAGATAATCTTGAAACAATGAAAATCTATAAAGTTGAAAATTTTTCTAACTTCCTCAGTCAAAAAGTCAATGTGGTTTTACTCTTGTCTTATATGAATTTTATAGAATCATAACAACCTATATCCATCCATGAAAACAAAAACATACCCCAAAGTTAAGTGAAATTATCTTTAGATTATTAATAAATCAATTAAAAATGTGAAGAGCTAGATCTAGTTCCCAACTGAATGGATTCTGAGATTTGAGACATAAGGGGGCACATTCACAAAAATTAATAACTTAACCTTAAAAAACATAAGCAATATCTTGAACTCTAATTACATATCCAGAGGAAAAGTAGCATTAACTACTAGCATTAACAACCTGCAGTAACACATATTGGTTCATTCCAAAATTACTGCTAATAAATCTAGAATATCTATAATACATAGCAGCTGTTGTAAGATACAGATTAAAAATACATAGCTTTCCTCAGATTTAAATGAAATCTCTATTCAAAGACCATCTGCAGGAGGAGGAGCATCGGGGAAGCATTCTTCTGGGCAACCTATAACACTTCTTTTCTATTCTCCTTGTACTTGCTTTCCTGAGAACTGCAATGCTTATTCAATTACGAATTATCTGTAGGACTTCTTAAATATCTTTGGAATAATCCACTATTCCTGTATACAGGCTGTTCACTACCATCTCCACCACCAATAATGTTGTTGATGATGATGATGATGATAATGATGATTCATTGGGCCCAGTTTATATACCAGGACCTTTATGTATGCTAAGTGTTTTATATATTATCTCATTTAAGCCTCACAATTAACTTCCTTATTCTTAGTTTAAGAATGAGGGGACTGAGGTTAAGATTTTAAAATTTGCCCAAGATTACAGAATTAAGAAGTGGCAAAAATAAAATCAATGTTCTTTAGTTTTGTTTTCTTTTTCCTTTTTTTTTTTCCAGTTTGGAAATCTAATACATTCCAAGAATATAGGTTTACTGTAGGAAAATTCTAAAATGTAGAAAAGTTGAAAAGAATAAAGGGCTTAGACCTGAAAGATACCTGCAAAATAATTTCCATTGTATAATATTTCCTTTGCGTCTTTTTGCTGTGCCTTTTACACCAGTTTCTGTACTCCCTTGCACCAAGTTCTGTCAATCTCTCTAAGCTTTCATTTAGGTGTACTCAAAATGTTTCCTTTTGGAGATTCCGTGGTCACTCTTTATCCTTCATTCCTATGCTATAGTTAGAAATACACACAAATGCACAGGGAATGACCACTTCTCTTTCTCCCTTCCTACCTCCCTCATGGTTAACATCCCCTCTGTCCTGTCTATCCATAATAAAAATAAAAACTGGCAAAGGGAACAATGCAAAATCCAAACAAATGACCAGAAAAGCCTAGAGTTTCTTCAAGATACACTAGAGTAGCATAATGAGTCACTGGGAAGCAGTGTCTCAGGTCTCAGAGGATAGAGATCGAAGCTGTCATCAACTCAGGTCTCTTGAGAATGGGTAGAGTCCAAGTTGGAATCTTTACAGTTCAACAGGAATCTGACAATGTATGCTTTTATCTCTAATAAACACACGCACACGCATATATAGTTTATAATTCTCTTCCCAGTGACTTTCTTCTTGAGTCAGTTATCCTGAGACATCAACTTCAGAAGTATAGCTTGCTGTGACTTCTTTGAGGGCATTTTAGAAACAGCTATTGGAATCTAAAGTATACTTACTCTGTAATCTGCAGTTCTTTTTCTAGAAATGCATTCTCCAGACATGCAAATAAGTGCATAAAAGGTATGTAAAGGATATTGGTGGAGCATTGTTTGTCATTGGGAAAAACTAGAAACCACGTATATGACCATCAGTGAAGGTCTATTGTTGGTGCTAGGGACAGAGAAGTATGTCTGCCTTCACGAAGTCTTCATTCTAGTGGACAGCTAACTTACCCAGCAGTTGCAGTTACTTTTGTCTAAAGTATTTGCTGTGAATTTGCACTCTGGAATTGCTCCTTTGTTCCTCAGATGGTATCACTGAAAGACTGTAAAATTAGCTTTTTTAAAATGCTGGTACAGCAGGAACATCTAAATGGAGGTATTATTTATTTTGTTTAAAATGTTTCAAGAGTACCATAAAATTAATCTACCTTAAAATTATATTTTCTACTAGAATTCAAAATATAGTTTTTCCTCCCCAAAGTGGCAAGGAATTTGCATTCTCTGTTAGCCTTCCAGAGTCTCTTGCAATGACAGTGGCAACTGGGTGTCCATATCATACTTTAAAGCCAAAATCACCACTGGGTCCTTTTAGAATTTCCATGGTTTTCAGAAATTATGGAAGGATGAGGAAAAGAAGGAAAATTTCTTCATTGTCAATTTCCCCAAGTGATGGTTCAGGGACAAGAATTATAATGGGTATTATATCCTGAATGCCAAATATTTTACAATGTGAAAAAAATATATATATTGCGAAGAAATTAAGCAGCAACTATTGTTAATCTTCAGATGGGGATTACAGTCAGCCATTGTGTATCTTTTCTAGAAATTGTCTACCTTTTTCCACTAATGCAATTAATTAGGGAAAGACAGCAAAGATCGATGAAAATCATTTTCTCGAAATTTTATATTATTTATTTCATTTAAGTAAATATTATTTTAATACTTTCATATAGTAACATATAAGTAACCACTATGATAAACATGTCAAAATTTATTTTATTTTAGATTCAGGGGTTATATGTGCAGGTTCGTTAAATGGGTATATTGTGTGATGGTGAGGTTTGGGTTTTTATTCAACTCCTCACCCATATAGTGAATATGGTACCCCAAAGATAGTTTTCCAACCTTTGCTTCTCTCCCCTCCTCTCCCTCACTGTCTGTTTTAGGAGTCACAACTGTCTGTTTTTCCATCTTTATGTCTGTGTGTACCCAGTGTTTAGCTCCCACTTATGAATAAGTACATGCGGTTTCTGCATTAATATACTTAGAATAATAGCCTCCAGCTACATCCATGTTGCTGCAAAGGCCATAATTTCAATCTTTTTTATGGCTGCCAAAATATTTAACACAAGATATAGAATATCCTTTTTTAGATTAATACATTAACTATATGCAAATTAGACTATCAGGGTTTGAACATAGTTTTTGTTGTTGTTGTTGTTTTGAGTTGGAGTCTCACTCTGTTGCCCTGGCTGGAGTGCAGTGACACGCTCACCACCACCCCAGTGTCAACCTGCTGAGTTCAGGCAATCCTTCTGCCTCAGCCTTCCAAGTAACCGGAATTACAGGCATGAGCTACCACACCTGGCTAATTTTTTGACTTATAGTAGAGATGAGGTCTCACCAAGTTGCCCAGGCTGTTCTCTAACCCATGGGCTCAGGCAATCCCCCAATACCCTCACCTTGGCCTCCCAAAGTGCTGGGATTACAGGTTTGAGCCACCGTGCCCAGCCCTGAACAGTTTGTTTTAAATTGTCTCAAATCTTACATCCATAGTAATTTCTAAATCAAGTCATCTGACAGGGCAAAGGGAAACTTCAGCATATCCAAATCTGCTGTGTTCTCACAAATAAAGAAATCATGCAATCGTAGAATCATAAGGTTGGAAGAAATTTTCAAATGTATCTGGTGAGAAACATGTATCTTTTGGAAAGAAATTAAGCAACAACAATTGTTAATCTCTGAATGGGGAGTACAGTCAGTCATTGTGTATCTTTTCTAGAAATTGACTACCTTTTTTCACTAATACAACTAATTAGGAAAAGATCAGGTAAAAACCAGTGTCAACGCTATAACATCCTTACCTGTTAGCAAGCATATGTTCATTGAGCACATACTGTGTACCAAGTGTATGGTGGGTGGCTTATAGCCATTCTTAAGAAAAATCTCCAAAAGGTGGAATTCCCTACCTCCCAAATCAGTCATTTCTCCATGGATAGCTCTAACAATTATTTCTGAAATTATAGCAATTTATCTTCTGCTCCCAGAACCCTCTGAAACTGTTCTTAACACATTTACCATTGACCTTTCCATTGTAAAATTCAACGTCCTATTTTTAATTTCATATTGCTTAAACATTTAACATTAATGACCAACATTTTTTTGAACTTCTGGTCTAATTTCATTTCCTCTCCCCAAATTAGATTATATACTCTAGTTAGATACTATTATAGCATTCTATACTTTTCTTACAGAACACTTACTAGAGTTTGTAAATAAATGCTTAAGGGCATGGACCTTGGTGCCAGACGCTGGGATTCAAATTCTGTACTAGGTGACCTTGGGTAAGTTTTCTCTATATTTCAATTTCCTGACCTATAAAATGAGAATAATAATGGTACTTTACTCATATGTTGTTATAATAAGAACTAAATAAGTTAACATTTATCAAGTCTTTAGAATAATGTGATTGACAAATAGTAAGCACTATGTGTATGTAAGTTAGTTTATTTTATTAAAATCTATGATCTCTACTGGGTTGTAAATTGTATGAGGATAAGAATCATGTCTACTCTGCTTACCATTTTATGTTCCCTGCCTAGTTCTCTCTTTTTGTTTTGTTTTTGATTTTTGTTTTTTGTTTTTGAGTCAGAGGCTCACTCTGTTGCCCAGGCTGGAATAGAGTGGCACACTCACGACTCGCTGCTGCTTTGACCTCCTGAACTCAGGCAAACTTCCTGCCTCAGCCTCCCAAGTAGCTTGGACTGTAGGCACATGCCAACCACTTAGTTAATATTTTTATTTTTTGTAGAAATAAGGTCTCAATATGTTGCCTAGGCTTAGTTCTCTGACTTTGGCATCAAATGTCTACTAAACAAGTGAAGGAATAAATGTAAACGCGAAGTAAGAACCAAACAATGTAGGTGGAATAGATATTATCTTATATGAATTGTGTACCCACCCAAGGATCATCCCACCTCACCTATAATAGTTGCTGCCAAACACTGATTCCAGACAATTTCCCTTTAATGTTCCCTTCTTCTTTTCCAGGTCTCTTCTCCTGACTTTCATTGTTCTGGTTATATAAGATGAGCTTTGAGAAATGCTTCTGGTTGCTTCAATCTTGGCAATCGGAATAGATCCACTTTCTAGCATACTGGATACACTTCCTCTTTGGCCTTCAGTTTTGCTCACTCCCTTGATTTAGTGTTTCCTCAAAGCCCAGCGTCCCCAGCTGATGTGTGTTTGAGCCGATGCTGAAATCCAGGTATTCTGATTCATGATATACGATACCATTTAAACTCTAGAAATCTGCAATTTGGGGATAGAAGGTAAGAAATGTATCAATCTACACCTCAGAAGACTTATTCTTCTCTTCATTTCCCTGAGTTAGGATTATTCCATTTTGGCCAAATCTAAAAGTGTGGCTGTCACCCAATATTTGCCTAGTATATATTTATTTGAGACCTGCCTGGGTAGCGAGACCTCATCTCTATAGTAAATGAAAAAATCAGCTGGGCATGGTAGCGCATGCCTATAATTCCGGCTACTCGGAAGGCTGAGGCAGAAGGATCGCCGGAGCCCAGCAGGTCGAGGCTGCGGTGGCCGGGAGCGGCCACTGCACTCCAGTCTGGAGACAGAGTGAGACTC
>NW_007246170.1:141100-173377 GCF_000164805.1 Carlito syrichta
AAAAAAAAAAAAAAAAAAAAAAATATATATATTATATATATATATATAATAGGATGTGGGAGGGAAGGGATGACAGTGAACAGACTTTGTCTAAAAATCTTAGCATAATTTCCTCATGTTATATTTAGTCACTATCTTGTGACTATATGCCCACTATAAAATATCTGGGCACGGTAACAAAATTTGAAAGGTGCTTAACAAACTCATGGGTATAAAAATGAGCTTATCTTCTTTTTTTAATTCCTTCAGGCAGTACAATTAGTAGAACTTGGTTGAGGAGGTAGACCTCTTGGCCCTTAAAAGTCAGAGGAATTCAATACAACAGACCCAGAGGATAAGTAGGGCCAAAGATCACACAAAGGGCTCTTCAAATGAATTATCTCTCACCATCTCAATTTTTCCTCTGAATAGTTCTCAGGAAAATGAAGATAGAAGTGCTGATTAGATATATATTCTATTTACCCAGATTCCATTTACCCAGAAACGAATCCTTCTCTAAGACCAAAAAAGTGGTAGTAGAGTTAGCTCCAAATTATGATTAAATTATTAAAATGGTTAAATCCTTTCAAACAAACTTCAAAGTTAACGTTTGAGAACTTTTATTAATATTAATTTTGTAGTTGATGATTTATCTGGTAATACTATTTATAATTTGCCTGGTGTTAGGGTAAAATTTAAAAACTTTGTATCAGAGAGACTCAATTCTTCAGTGGACTCAAAATGACGTAGACTGCTTTTTTCTCATTGAACAGTCCTACTAGGTAAATAAATGGGCTGTTTTGCTCCACAGTCATTCAGAGATTCAAGTTTTCTCCACCCTTCTAACTCACTTCATTTGCCTTTCAGGATATCACATCATATTTACCTGATATATCTCCTTATCTTTCTTGCTGTTCTATCTCAGTTGTGGTTTTTTTGTGTTTGTTTGTCTGGACTGAGGTGAAGAGTGGCTGGTTTCCCCTCAACTCCCTTACCTCCCATTTCTTTCTTTCTTTCTTTCTTTCTTTTCTTTTTTTTTAGAAAGCAGGATTTATTGAGAGGACAGAAAAACTCCCACAGAACCTGAGGTAGTGGCCCCATTTCTTTTTTCTACATCATTTATTCCCTAGGTGATCTCATTCAGTCTTATGGTAATAAATAGCATCTATATTGATGACTTTCAAATGAACAAGTCTGACATTCAGACCAAGATTTCTGTGGGTCACTTGACATCTCTGTTGGAATCTAATAGGTATCACAACCTTGACATATCCAAAGTAACAAGTATTTCCCTCCAAATCCTCCTAAAGTCTTTGCTATCTGACTTAAGAGCTGCTCTACTTTTCAAGTTACTCAAGTCAAAAATCTTGGTGACATCCTTGACTCTTTTTTTATCTCTCTCATATCCCTATATCCAGTCCCTCAGCAAATCTTCTTGCCTCTAGCTTCAGCATATATCCAGAATTCAACAGTTTCTCCTCCCGCTGCCATGACCCTGTCTGTGCTGTCTTTGTTCTCATTTAGTTTCCTATAATGACCTAATACCAAATTAATCTCCTCTCCCTGCTTTATTTTTCTCCTTAGCATTTATTTCTACTAAACTATAGGTATACCTACTTGCCTTTTTAAATTGTCTGTTTGAATTCAAGGAGGGCAGAGATTGTGTTCTCTTTTATTCACTGACATATCATATCACCAGAATGTAGAACACTGTCTGCATGGTATCGACTCTCAGTAAATATTACTGGAAAAAATAAATTACTCTTGTTTCTTCTCCATTGCCTAGGGTGTTCTCATCTGCATGATCGAAACTTGGTCCCAGGATGGTCCATGTTTACCACACAGAGATGGGAAAGCGAATGGAGGGGTGAACATGCATTGTTTTCAGGTCTTAACCTGGAAATAGCACACATCACTTCCATTGATATTCTGTTAGGGAGACATTGGATGCGTGTTTAGCTGCAAATGTGTCTGGAAATAGCATCCCTAGCTTAAAGCCATATCTCTATAATTTAGAAAAAGGTTCGAACACAATCTATGGACAACTGAAAGCTTCCTTGTCTGACATTTATAACAACTCATTTTACCCAGAATTACAACGGAATTAAACTGCTTTAGAGTCTCAAAAGTGAATTACAGGCTAAAGGTAGACCAAGCTGTTCAATAGTGTGCAAACCCAAGAGTATTTTATAAACTATTGATCACTAATTTGCTTATTAAAGCATGGCTGAAGCAAATCACATTTAAAAGACTATGCCAATTCCCACATATACGTATAATTGCTTTAGACAGAAACTACCCAGAACACGTGGACCCTATATTTAGATTTTTATTATTTTATTGTTTAGTGCAAACTGCAAAAATTATGCAGAAATAATATTTGGAACTGGGGGAGGGGAAGAAATGTGGGTTCAAACACTGGAAATATTGTGAAGAAATAAATTTGTGACTGACTTTTCTATCTTATCTCAATTACTACAACTCCAAAATTAACAAAACATTGAACTGTCATCATTCTAATTAATAGATTATAACAGTCTATGAAATTACCTCAAGAGAACTGGAAGTTGGAAAATCATGGGTTGTAGATAATCTACAAGTCAAAGTCTAAGCATAGATCCTTTCAAGAAGCATAGTCTCAGGTATTGATATTACAGACTAGAAATAGCAGGATTATGCTCTACCTAACATTCAAAAAGTTTTTTAATTCTTTTAAGTCTTCAAAAATTAATTAATTGAAGTCAATTCCCACAAAAGGCAAATAGGGTTTATGTTCTCATGCATCCGGATATAAGCTTAACAGCAATAACAACAACAACAAAGCATTTCTCAAGGAGGCCTACTTTTTTAGCAAATAAAATGTATTAATTACCTGAAAATAGCCATGATTCATACCTAAAAGTTTGATGACTTACTGAAAGACTTTATGATATTTTAGGCAATGAGTTGTTTTCTTTGCCAAAGAACCTAAAGAATCAGTTTCAAATGACCACCCTTTCCTTTAGTTTTCACTGAAGGGTATTCAGATAAAGACAGCTGATAGGAGCAAGGCAGGGCGTGGTGACTCAAGCCTGTAATCCCAGCATTTTGGGGGGTCTCGATGAGAGGATTGCCTGAGCCCACGGGTTCAAGACCAGCCTGGGCTACTTAGCGAGACCTCATGTCTACAATAAATTTAAAAATTATCCTTTGCGTGGTAGCGCACACCTATAATTCCGGTTACTTGGAAAGCTGAGGCAGAAGGATCACCACAGTCCAATGGTGATGAGTGTGCCACATGCACTCCAGTCTAGGCAATGGAGTGAGACTCCAACTCAAAAACAACAAAAAAAAAACCCTAATATCTCAATTGTTGTAACTGTGCAACAAATAGCTCAGCTTCTAAACATTCTCTTTAAGCCCCTCTCCTTTTTAAATTACAGACAAACTTTTGGATTTCAACTGACATAATTTATTAATAGATATAAAACTTTAATATGCAAAGTTAATTTTTAGTTACTATTTTAGAAGTGTCTTTTCTTGGCTATATCTATGTAAGGAATACCCAGTATGTTGAAAAACCCAGTGTGTTATACATATTGATGCTCTCAACATTTACTTGATTTTATTTTTAAGGACTTCACAACTTTTTGGGAGATTACAAAAAAATCTTCATATGCTGTGAGACTCTTAATAAAATCGAAACATTAAAGGGCATTTTCCATTTCATAATGCCCTAATCTACTTTAGCTGCAACACCAAACAAAGGACCAACACAAAATTTAAAATCAGGAGCAATCACTATCCAAGTCAAATAAAATAGTGCTTAGCATGTGCAATGTAATCTTTTCCTCTTTATTAGCACAACCTCCTAAATATTAATTAATAAATCCTTAGATCAATCCTTTTAGGCATCATTCCTTGAATGATTAGCATGTTGCCTAAATGGGTCCTTGCAGTTCTTGAACTTGAAAAAACTGCAAAGAACAAATTAATTTTGAAACAATTAAGATATGTCAGGAAGCATTTGAAATCATTTGGGCTCTAAATGGTAATCAGAATTTAAGTCTCTCACCCTTCATGCCATTTTCATGACCGAGAGGTACTCATTTTCCTTGCACTCCAGTATAGAATCATTTGGATTTTTAAAGTGGGCCTCAAGGGGCAATCAGTAATGATAAAATATTTATATAACATTGAGTCGTTAGTGGTCTTGTTTATTTCACATTTATGGCTAGACTGTCTAGTCCAGCTGGCTATATCCAGTCTCCAAGGTCCAAAACTTGTAAGGGGATAACAGTCTGTCTGTGCTATCTAGAAGGCCAACGTCACAATCCTGTGGCAAATAGGGCATGAGAAATATTTGTGCAATTCTTATACTGCTCAGTTCTGTGGATCCTGCCTGCATTTGCCAATGTCTTTATAATAATTTTTGCTCAAAGCCATACTTCTAGCTGTCAAGTAAGTTACTATTATATCCCCATTTTTCTTACCATAAGCAAATGAGACAGAGGAAAGGAAAGTTACTTTTCAATGAAGTAAGGCATATAATAGGGTAAGTATTAATTCGGATTTCCTGCCTTAAGACTAGAAGCTGTCACCTACTGAGAAGTGTGTAGGGCTCATATACAAGCACATTTTTATTCTTATTTTGTCTTCTGAAACAATTTCTGTATCAGGCATGGTTGTGTTATGTAATATTTGCTGAAAGCTAAGAATTTATTGCTCTTCTAATTTAATATACCTGTAAACAATGCATCATAATAATCCATCTGGTGGTCTACAAATAATGCTTTTAGATAATATCCTTTAAAAAAAAAAAAAGTTTGGCCAGGGTCAGTGGCTCAGTCTATAATCCCAGCACTTTGGGAGACTGAGGAGAGTGGATTGCTTGAGCCCACAGGTTTGAAACCAGCCCAGGCAACTTGGCAAGATCTCTTCTCTACAATAAATCAAAAATTAGTTGGGCATGGTAGTTTAAAAATTAGTGCTCACCTGTAGTTCTGGCTACTTGGAAGGCTGAGATGGAAGGATCGCCAGAGCCCAGCAAGTCGACGCTGGGGTGACTGTGAATGTGCCACGACACTCCAGCCTGGGCGACAGAGTGAGACTCCAACTCAAAAAAAAAAAAAAGTTTGATGGTTGAACTTGTAAAACTATAGTTTGAAATGACAGTACTTTCCTTTTTTAATCTTTATGATTTCCCTGGTTCACTGATGTTGCAGGTTTTGAAACACAATTGTACGTAAGTTTCCCATACTCCAAACCTCAAAGAAAAAGAATTCACTTTTTTCAAGGTGAAATGCAAAACATATTGAATTACATACTTACAAAAAACATCTTATAAACACATGCTTCTTGGGATTATTGCTAGGATATTTATCAAAAACAAAATCCCAGTCCAAGCTTTGCAAACGTGGGTAGAACTGTAGGCATCCTTTGGAATCCCAGCAATTTTGCAGCTTCATGTTTTTTGGTTATTCTTTCCTGAGAAGCACACAAGAAATATTTTTTTCAGGCTTCGGAGAAGGTTCTGGTGGTTGGGTTATTTAAACTTCCCTCATATTTCTTGAGCTGGGGGACAGGAGACACCAGCTTGCAAGGAGAGGCTTTGTTAGGACAGGATATCAGATCAACAGTTGCCTTCAGATTCCCCATTCAGCTGGGACTCTCTCTGTTCACTGGTTCTGCCTCCTGGATGTTTGTACACATGCTTGTGGTATCTGACATTTTGGGGCTATCCATTCAATGTAAGTATTTTCCTGCATGATTTGACTCCTTTCCCATACCTTGATAGAGTATTATAACCCACAATGATAGCTTACAAAATGTGACCTACCCTATTTCACGGGCATTGCACCCAAAGTCACACTCTAATTCCTGCTCACTTAAAAAAAATCACTGCTGATAAACTCCACTGTGCCCCCTCCATTATCCCACTACAAGTCATTGACAAACACACCCTGTCCCTTAGGATAAAATCCCAAATGCTCAACATGGCCAACAAGGCCCTGAGTGGCATGTCCCCTGCATACCACTCCAGCTTTATCTCAAACCCATTTCCACCTCAGAAATCACATGACAACAACCCTGGCTTTCAGTTCCTCAAAGGGAATGATCTTCCCCCACAAGATTTTGTTGTTCCTTCAGCCCAAGACACTTCCCATCTCCCCAGCATTCGCGTCCTACCCCTCAAACACCTAGGCACAGATACACATACACACACACACACACACACACACACACACACACACACACACACACACAATTTACTAACTCCGACTCAGTCTTCAGCTCTGTTTAATGCCACTAACACAAAATATAGCCTTCCCAAGCCCCAAATCTAAATTAGGCTCTCCTATATCAATGCCTCAAAAGACCTTATACTTCTCTTTCACAACACATATCACTATTTTTAAAAATATATGTATTTTTTGTGACTTGATTTTGAAATGTTTTCTCTCACTGGGCTAATAGTAAATCCATCAGGGCAGTCTGGGTCTCTCATCACTATAGTACCAGCAACTAGCATGCAGCAGTCAATAAATAAATAGTTGTAGAAAGAATAAACTTTATTTCCACATCACATGCTAAGATAAAAGGTCTCAGTACATTAGCCAAACATTTTCTAAAGATACTAGGTCCCTGCCCTATGATGAAGTGTTTTTAAAAGGATGAGATGTGCCTTTTAATTGTCACATGGTGATCACATGCCCAGAGATGGCTATCCAGTCCTGGGTCACTCAGCCATCCTTCAGAAGAGCAACGAGTTCACTTCCTGCCAGTTTCAGTAAGGAAAGGGTTAGCAACAGGTGGCTATAAAATCGCTTTGCCTGATGGTCAGAAGCCATTTGGGTGTTTCCCTCTGCTGTCCACATAAATTTTATACCTTCTCCACTTTTTTTCTGGATATCTTCCTCCATCTGAATGGTTAAAAGGCATTCAGCACTCCTGATAACTATCTTCTTGTCTTCAAATGTTGTTTGGTGGAATTGGGAAATGCAATCTTTCACAATGCCTCCAATAAAATTGTGACATGTTATTAAGCCTGGTCTCCATGGAAACCACAACATTTAAGTTCCAAGTCCAATCTTTCATCAACAGAGTTCTCTAATGAGGTAGATTAATGCGCATGCCACCATTTTGTTGCAGGATAGCTGTTTTCTCAAAACTCCCTTATGCAGATATGGGATAATCCATGGTGGAGGCAGGTTCAAACTAGCAGTTTCACTGGCTCTGGTATTGAACAAATGCAGCCCTACCACGTGCTCTTCTTGAATTCTGTACATATAACATGAGAAGAATCCTACTTAGTTAATAGAGGACAAAGTCTTATGAGACTAACTCAGTGGCCCTCTGAAGGTAGTCATCTGTGGTGAAGAACATCATCCTGAAGCTACCCCAGTAACAACCCCTAGCTCTAGGCAGGCTCTGGGTCCTGTGTGCTCTCTCCACCACTGGTTTCTGATCTGTGGCCATAGTCACACCAGAGACACCCCTTAGCATCCTCCAAAGCCATGAGCATGGCTTGTAGCAGTTACAAATAAATTGTTGTTAGAAATTTTTGCTCTAAGCCAGCTGACTTTACAGTTCTTGGGCCACTTCTTTTAAGTGTAGTTCCTTTGCAATCCCTAATCGGTCTTGGCTATGCATAATGTATGACTTCTATTTTTAAAGTGCTATCATAAATCAATAATAATATAAACACACCTGCTGTTACAAATGTCCTCAAAGCAACTATCATCCCATGCCATGTTATTCTTTTCATGGAGGTAACTAGAACAAGTGATGTCTTTTTTATGTCTGTTGTCTTGTTCAGATTGAGCCAGCTAAATGAAATATTAGCTAATGCCAAGGAAGAACACACTACCCTGGGATTTGCAACTCAGAATGATTCAGAATGAATCTCTTAAAGCATAGTTGGAACTCAGCAGTGCTGTAGCTGTTAGGGTTTCAATATATCAAAAAATGTCTGCTGTAGAGATAATGTTGGAATCTCTTTCCAGCTAGCAAATCCTAACTAAATTTCTATCATGCAAATGACTTTTTGGTATTTATTGTAAGTCTCTGACTATATTACATATATTTAGTACTTTAACCCTATCATGTAATTGCTTTGTTAATATATGACCAATATCTTGATTAAGTCATTCAATACGTATTTATTAAGTACCTACTATGTACTAGTCACCATGCCTGATGTTGGTGATACAGTGATAAATAAGTCTCTCTCCCTACCTTCAAGGTGCTTTTACTCTACTCCATTTCCACATTTAAATTTTTCCGTAAACTCTGAAAGATCAACACTAGGTTTCATTCCTCTCTTTATTCTCAGTGTCCTATGTAGTGCCTGGGAAAAATTGGCTCACAATGAAGGTTTGTTCAATAAATCAATTAGTAAATGAGTATATTTACAAACAGAAGTTACTAAACCAATATTTAAAGATCTAGGCAGCTCAGAAAAGAAGCAATATCCATTTTTCTCTCTCTCTCTTTTGAGTTTAGAAAACAAAATAGACCTACTCTTTGCCACCATTCCTACCATCTGGCTCCCACCCAGTCTCCAATACCTGCCATTTTCCCCTGAACATAATATTCCCCCCACTCCTTCATTTGTCCTATATGAATTTAGACTAGCACGGGAGCAAGCTGTTTCATTTAATACACAGCCAGTTAGCCAAGGCTTCATTCTCTTCCATCTCTCAAAGCAGGTCACATGGTTGCTTATTGTTAGATTTTTATTTGAGTTTCAACTAATATATGCATTTTCTTCTGTGAATTGATCAGATCATATCTGAACTTAGGTGTCCCAGAACTCCTGCACCTCAAAGGAAGTAGAATGTAACAATAAAGTCATTCAAATCCTTATGTGCTGAAATTCACTATGTAGGTGGTCTTCAGGATTGATTGGGGTGCGGGTTCAACTTGCAATTCTCTACTAACAGTGGCCCAAAGAGCCACCCTTGTCCCATTGAGTCTAGGAAGAGACTAGTTAAGTGATTGCTCAGCAGGTTTCCTGAAGATGCTCAGGTATCCTCACCGAGCACCAGTCCCTAGATGCTTCCACTTAGAGATCCAGGAAGAAATCGGACTTTGTCAATAGAAACTGTGGGGAAGGTTCTAATAAATGAAAAAGAATGGCAACATGGTATCATTTCTCTGAATACAGATCATTAGCCCAGAAATCTTTGTTCCTGGTTGTAAAACCATCATAATTCATGAATCAGATTACTTTCAAGATAGTGATAAATGTATAGATCAGAAAAATATTCAAGAGGTTCATTGGTAAGAATTGTATGCATTTAACTAAAAACTTATCTATAAAGTGGTAGTTAGCAAATTAGGCAATAAAGGTAAATAAGGACCACCAGCTTCTGTCCTGGAAGGGTTCACAATCTGAGGGGTAAGATGGGATCAAAGAAAGAGGGATAATTCCAAATGTATAGTGCTGTGGAAGAACTTATACAAATTGCTCTTGGCTCAAAGAGATAAGAGCAACCTCCTCTAATTCATAAAAAGAAGGCTGTGTCACTCAGTGGTTACAGAGCAAGCTCTGGAGACAGATGTCCCAACCCACAGACCACAATCAAGTACACAGGGTGTGAAGGTTAAATTAGTTAATACAAGCATTTGGTAAACGTTTGTCAACTGTTAGTTCCGCTCCCCAAAGATGCCAAGCTTGTTCTATCCGTTGCTATTTGAAACATATCTTTGTCCTGTGTGTAACTCCATTTTTTTCTGTTTTGTCTAGTACAAAAGACAGTTTCTCCACCCATTGCCACTGTATCATTTAATATTCATTCTCTCCTCCCAAATCTTGACTAAACATCTAAATACAAATTGTTGTGCATTAGTTGTTAAAAGCTATTTTCAAGACCAGTGAGTATACTGGCAAGCAAAACAACAACAACTAAATTGGGTTTGAAAGGGCCTAGGTCCCAAAGGCATAGTCAATTGAAGGTGGCCCAGAGTGCAACACTAAAAAGTACTCAAGTCTCCCAGCATCTAGGTAACCAGTTTTTTTCAGTATACACAGGTATACTGTCAAGCCCCAGGAGAGATGTGGGGGGGGATCTCCAACAGACAGATTTTAAGACAGAGCCACAAGCAGTTCCAAAGACCTATTTAATCCCAAAGCCATCCTTGGGCTATGTTTTAGGAATGGGGGTGAAGAAATCTGTCCCTACCTCTTCATTTTCCATATGGCAAGAGGGAAATTTCTAAGTTGTAGCCCCAGGAGGAAAGAAAGGACTAGAAACACTTGTGGACTCTCTTGTTCTCCTCTCCAAGACAGGAGGAATAATATGTCTGAAATAGAGTTTCTCTTTAGTCTCTTTTCTATTTTAGAAGGTCTGTTCTCAGGGGTTGAATTGTGTCCCCCTAAGAAAGATATGTTGAAGTCCAAATCCCCAGTGCCTCAGAAAATGATCTTATTTGAAAACAGGGTATTTAAGGTGATAATCAAGTTAAAATGAGATTATGAGTACAGTCCCTAATTCAATACAATGAGTATCCTTATCAAATTAGGAAATTTGGACAGGGACTGACACAAAGGGAAGGCAATGTAAGCAGGCGAGTAGAACACCATGTGAGGATGAAGGCAGAAACTAGTAATGCTTCCACAAGCCAAGGAATGACTGAGGTGACCAGAAACTGGAAGAGACAAGAAAAGTTCTTCTCCTGTAGGTTTCAGAGAGAGCATGGCCCTACTGGCACCTTAATTTCAGACTTCTAGCCTCCAGAGAACAAAGTTCTGTTGTTCTAAGCCCTAGCAAACTAGTATAGAAGACAAACAGTTTCTCCACCCACCACCACTGCAGACTGCCTTCCCCTACAAAGAAATCTACTTGTCTATCTTGTCCAGTGACTAAGAGGGTTGAACTGAATGGGTATGAAGTAGGTAAGAGAGAAAGGTGGCAGGTCTCCTTTTGTAACATTTACTTGGTAGCAAAGTCAATATTTTGATCTGTATGTTATTTCTCAATTGTTTCTGAATTTAGAATGGGGAGAAGAGGCCAAATTTTCTAACCTAAACCCCAAGTCTATACCAAAGTACATACTTTACATGTATTTATTCAATCTCCATAATAGCTCTCTAAGAATATGTCCTATGATTGTGCTCATTTTGTAAGTGAGAGAGCATGGCGTGGTGGCTCATGCCGGTAATCCCAGCACTTTGGGAGACTGGGGCAGGAGGATCACCAGGAGTTCAAGACCAGCCTGGGCAACACAGAGAGGCTGAAGTGGGAGGATCACTTGAACCCAGGAGTTTTAGGCTTCAGTGAATTATGATTGTGCCACTGTACTCCAGCCTGGGTGATAGAGGGAGACTCCTGTCTCTAAAAAATTTTATATATATAAATGAGAGAGTTTAAGAGGTCAAGAAATTTACCCAAGGAAAATGAATGCTGAAGACTGGGTTGTAGGCAACTTGGGGCCAGTGTCTATGTCCTTGCCCACTAGGAGCTGCTGCGTCTCCAAATGCTACATTCCAAGGAACAAGCTGTTAAATGGTTTCATTAAAAGAGATTTCATTGTCAAATATATACAGAGAAGCCTGAGTGAAAAACACTGTTTTCTTTCATCTCTCCTAATCTTCTCAGAGCCTTTACGAAGTCAATGTGCCTTGTGACTCTTCATCAGACATGAAGGGTCACAAGTCACATGATACACAACATTTGACCATAGAGCACTTTTCAGGGAGCATTTCTCAAGACTAATGCTCTGAGGAATGCTCTCAGTTCAGGAAACACTGAGAGAATATCTTAGGTAGAAAGTACTCTTTGGTTTAAATGTAGTTTTAGACCTTTTAAAAATAATTTATATAAGCCAAGGAAAATACCCAAAAATATCCCATAGTTTAAATTTTACATAAAGTTGCCCACTGTTTACCTATGTAAGACTGGACCTTGAGACACATTTCCAAGCCACAGCAATGGCATACAGTGAATTGTTGTAATGAGGAACAAAGGAAAGGTAAGGCTCATTCTCAAGGAAGGGTGGGATGATTTCATGGAGGAGCAGGGTGAGTCTTCAGACAGCTGTTTTGGGTTACCTACCTTAGGACAAAATTGCTCTGTTCCAGGATGGGGTCAGACACCCTGAAGATCTTATGATTGGACAGAGGGTCTTTTGGATCCAAAGACCCTACAGTTTGGATAGAGAATTCCTCTGAATTATTCCTACAGCTAAGCACAGATCATAAATGGCAGCCCTTAGGAAGGCTGTAACTAGCAGACTGTTGTTTGGCCAACACAATGTGACTTGTGTGCGTGCATGTGTGTGTGTGTGTGTGTGTGTGTGTGTGTGTGTGTGTGTGTGTATGGTTAGTGTAGGTTTAATTTCCTGTATGCTCTCTTGGAATCCACCATGACTCGCATTTTGCTTTTTTCTGTCTGGTCCCTGAAGGCATCTGAGTTTCCCCTTTCTAGTATCTTCTAGGCTGATCCAATCACAAGCACAGCTAAAAGAGGAAGTGACTTCATTCTCCTATCAACATTTCAATATGACTGACAGCATCAAGGAAAAACATCAGGTCACTGGTGGGGAATACTTATGAAATATCTCTCTGGAAATGGTTGATTCTTCCCAAGTTACTTAACACAACTTCCCTCCAAAATGAATTTCCACTCTAGAGCAGTGGCATATGTCTTTGTACTAGTCTTGCCTAGATGGTATTTGAGTTCGGTAATTTTTATAATGGATTAGATTACATTAAACCAAGCATCTATCATCCTCTTAAATGTGCTAGGGAAAGGAGAAGCAAAGGGATGTCAAGCAATATAAAATGTAATCTTTAAAAATCATTAGATAATGATCTGCAGGTTAGTGGAGTCATTTTTCTAAGGGAATTTTTATGTTTATCTTGTAATCTGTCATAGTTTGGTTGGTCTTCTGTACCAGTATAGTTGCTTCACACGTATTCAGAAAGTAAACACTATATGTTTATAACATATTGTCATGATTATAGGCACTTGAGCGCCATAAAATATATCTCTGCCCACAATATTATTGGTAGACATGTCACCACAAGAACTGCTCTATGCCTCTTTATAATTATGACTACAGGAGGTCTGGATGAAGATGCCAATAGAAAAACTTCTTTGAGCCCATTCTTCCCTTTGCTTCTTGAGTTGGACCAAGAGAACTCACTTCACTTCCCCAAATTCTGTTCTCACTTTCTGCTATGCTACAAACTGAATAGGTTTTTTATTTTTTCTTTTGCCTTTGCACAGGCATTTTCCTAGTAAGGACTTCTTGATTCTGAGGATCCCAAACAGTAGTGCTGTGGAAATACCCCGACTTCCTGCTTCCTAGCTTCCCCTCTGGGAACACCTTTCCTCTGAAGGCCATGGGTGGTGGGAAGAACTGGGCAGAGGATTATGCCAGTAGCAGACACTTGCTCACAGGATAAGGAGTGCTCTTGTTCCACAGCAGATGTCACTGTCTGAGCCTTCATTTCATGCAGGAAACTGTGCTCATCCCTACAAAGCTGAGAGCAGCCAGTGTTTTCAGGGTTTGTAAGTGAACAGAAAATGAGAAGTTGGAAAGCATGGGGCTTCAATTTTTAAAAAAATTTAAATCCTCTCTTAAATTTTTGGGCTGCTGCCCCTCCTTTTGCAGACAATCCTTCCTAAAATAGTTGTCCACACTTCCTATCTCCCTTTTTTTTTTTTACCTCTCATTCAATCTTAAAGAAAAAAGTTATAATATGTAAATGAATTTATCTAATATGTGCATAGACTTTTTTTTTCAGAAAGCAGGATTTATTGAGAAGACAGAAAAACTCCCACAGTGGGAGGGGACATAAAGGGGTTGCCCGTGCATAGACTTTTAACATTCAGATAGTATTGAAAGTCTTTAATTAAAAATGGTCTGGCATGGTGGCTCATTCCAGTAATCCCAGCACTTTAGGCGGCTGAAGCATGATTGGTTGAAGTTAGGAGTTCAAGATCAGCCTTAGCAACATAGCAAGGCTCTGAGTTCAGGGGTTTGAGGCTGCTGTGAGCTGATATTGTGCCACTGCACTCCAGCCTGGGTGACAGAGTGAGACCCTGTCTCTAAAAAAAAAAAAAAAGAAAGAAAGAAAAAGAAAGAAAGAAGAAACTCACACATCCCTGCCCAGCCTATAATCCTGCTCCCAGACCCCACTCCCAATAGAAACTACTTTCAAATTTTATGCTGTTTCTACTGGTAATTATTTACATTTTTCAAAATTATATGTTTATACTGCTGTTTCTTGATCTATTTTTAACTTTTTAAACTCACCTCCTATTATAGAAGTTGAAGTGTGTCATTGGATACACACACACACACACACAGAGAGAGAGAGAGAGAGAGAGAGACAGAGAGAAAGAGAACTTTCTTACTTTATGCTCTAAACACAGTTTTATTACAAATTTTGGCTAAGTCAACAGTCACAGTAATTGACATTACTCTATGACCAGTAAATATTCATTGCATAACCCAAGTTGCACCTTATGAATATTATGGTTTATCCTGGAATTGAAACTGTCTTTTCCTAGCTTTACCTGTAGCTACCATTTATTTTTTTCTTAAATGCTCTAACAGACCTGCTGAACCTCTACCAATAATTTTTGCCAGATATTTGAACATATCAATCCCATTTTTCACCTGGCAACCTTCCTTTCTCACCTCTGTCCCAAGTGAGATGAGTTAGTTATCCTCCAGAAAGGCCTGGTGCAAGGCTCTCTCCTCACTCTTCCTCTGTTGGATCCCTTTGTATTTCTCAGGGTGGAGGTAACTGCCATTATAAACAAACTCCAAAATGTATAAAAACATATATGAAGTTTGTTTATTGTTCACCCTTAGGGACTACATTTTGTCCCACCCTCCCACTGCCATATTCATACGCTGAAGCTCTAATTCCAGTGTGATTGTATTTGGAGATAGGGCTTTTGGGAGTTAATTATGGTTATATAGGGTCAGAAGAGTGGGGTCCTAAACCAATGGGATTGGTGGTTTTATAAGAAAAGGAAGAGGCGCAGCATGGTGGTTCAGCCTATAATCCCAGCACTTTGGGAGGCTGAGGTGAGAGGATTGCCTGAGCCCGGGGATTCGAGACCAGCCTGGGCAACTTGGTGAGACCTCGTCTCTACAATAAATTTAAAAAACTAGACAGGCATTGTGGCATGTGCCTGTAGTTCCAGTTACTTGGAAGACTGAGGTGGGAGGATCATCTAAGCCCAGCAGGTCGAGACTGTGGTGGCCGTGAGCATGCTGCTGCACTCCAGTCTGGGCTACAAAGAGTGAGACTCCAACTCAAAAAAAAAAAAAAGAAGGAGATCTCTCTCATGTGCACTTCTTTCTCTGCCTTACGAGGACACAGTGAGAAGGAAGTCATCTTCAAGCCAGAAGAGAGTCTTCACCAGGAACCAAGTATGCCAGCACCCTGTCTTGGACTTCTCAGATTCCAGAACTGCGAGAAATAAACATTTGTTGTTTACGTCATCCAGCCTGTAGTATTATGTTATTGCAGTCTAAAGTAAGACACCCACATAACTGTACAGTGGGTAGGGTGAAGTGGTTGGCAGGAAGCCCTTCTCTATCTAGTCATTCTGAAACTGGTCTGACAGGGACATCTTTAACACAGTCCATCAGGTTTACCTGGGTGTCATCCCCATTCCAGCCAGCCAAAAGGGAAATAAGCTTGGAGGAACATGTGTGGGAAGTTTTTGTGGACCAGATCTGGAAATGGTGCAATTCAAAACCACTCATGTTAAAGTGGCTATAATTCAGTCACATAATAGCAAGAGATGCTAGGAAAGGTAGTAGTGTATTCCAGGAAGAAAGGAGCATTGACTTGGGGTGAATAGTTGCCTAATTGCCATACCTCTGTGTGCTGGATCTTATGTTATCCTCTTATGTTGCTAGAATTTATACACCAATAGTGTTCTTTAATAAAAATGTGCATAGGAGGGAAAATTTTTAGTCTTTACATGTCAAAAAACAATTTTACCTCATATTAACTAATTATTTGACTCATAATATCAAAGTCATTCATATTCTGTGTGTTATTCAGGAGTTCATGTCATTCTGAATGCTTTTTTCCCCCTCACAATAGTCATTTTATGGCTCATCTCTGTTGCTGGTTCTGAAATACCATTTGTTATTGATTGATTTAGCTATTCTGGGTCCCTTTCGATACAGGAACCTATGGAGTCCAGTTTGGGATGTTTTCTTATTATTTCACTGATAATTTTTTCTCTCTTCCCTCTTTTTCAGATTCCTATGAGTCAGATGTTAGACCCACTGAATTGTTCTAATTTTCTTCCCAATTGCTTTAGAAGAGTCTATTGGAAACACTGCTTTGCCACAGTGAATTAGATGTTTAGTTTTTTCCTACACAACCTATCTGGAGATATTCCACATAGACAAGGGATACACCTGCCAAGTAATGGCTATTTCTCTTAGTGATTTGTGGAGAAATGGCCAGAAGGGCACTGCATTACCTCATTCTTGCTTCCCATTCATCCTCATTTCCTTTTCCCCTCATTTTCTGCCCTGTAATTGCACCTCCCAACAAAGCAATAATGATTTGCCTTGCTCCATTTTCTGAAAGGAATCTCTGTGTGCATGTCAGTGTGGAGAGGTGCTTGCCAGCTACAAATATTAATTTTCCTGTATGGACTGACTGCATACCACCCAAAATTCATATGGGTGAAGGTCTAACCCCCAATGTGATATTATTTGGAGGTGGGACTCTTAGATAAGACCATGAAGGTGGGGTCTATTATAAATTTTTACTGCTTAGGTCACCCAGCCTACAGTATTTTGTTATGGCAGCCCAAGTTGACTAAGACAGTGTCTTTTCATTGGATGATTCTGAAAATATCAGTATCTGTCAGACTTTTTTTTCAGGGACACTTTTGGTTCTCCAGAGAAAAGTCCTCCAATCTACTTTCCAGTCTACTGCCAGAATTTTAGGAGAATAGCATGGAAAAGGAGTCCAGAAACCACAATTCAGTATGAAAATTGTCACTTAATCCTCATATTTAAGACTTCATGCCTTGTCTTTGTGCTGGTCCTGGTGTCCCAAAGCCAAGAGTCACTCTTATCCAATTTCTCCAGAGAATAAAATTCCTTGGGTTGGCTGGAGGACACGGGAATGTAGTCCTCTGGCTGGGTCAGATAAGGAAGGGCATAGGTGACCTCAGTCATTCATGACAACTTTCAACCAGCATCCTGTTTTTTCATCCAGCCACCTCACTTCCACCTTCTGGAGTACCTAGTAAATCCAAGTGCAGAAGTAAAGGGTTCTACATGGCAAACTCCCTTGTTCCTTTTCAAAATTCCTTACCTTTGCTACTGTCTCTAGGTGCACAGGTGTTGGTTTCTACTCCTCCATATACTTTCATCTTCCAAAAATTGACTGACGTTGCTTGTCTGCTCTTGTCTCCTTTCCCATTTGTTTTGATCTTGTGTGTCTTAACCTCTTGTTATTTCTCTTGTCTTATGTGGTGGGGATGTAGTACAGTGCAATCTTCCAGTTTATCCTCAAGTTCAACCTTTGTTTCCATCACCACAAAAATGTTCTTACCAAGATCATCAAAGAGCTTCATGTTGCCAGTGTCATAAGGGTTTTTCTAGGCTAACCTTACCCAGTTTCACAGCCAGAGATGACACTGTTGACCATTTTCCTTCATAGAACACTCCAAGAATCTCTAGATTTTTTTCCCACATTACTAGTTCTAATTATCTATCTTCTTTATTGGCTTCTCCATCTCCAAATGACCTTGAAATATTGGAGTTACCCAGGACTTAGTATCAGAACCTCTCTTTTCTAATCATGCTTTTTCCCAGATTAATTTCATCCATTCTCATGGCTTCACTTACCATCCACTCCCAGATAAATATTTCCAAAACTCACCTCTCTTCTGAGCTCCAGATTATCTATCCAACATTCCATTTGACATCTCCTTTTAGACATCAAATAATTATTTTACTCACCAAACCAATATTTATTTGCTATCTATAACTATGTGTCAAGGATTACTCTAGATTCTTAGGATAAATTAGTGTCAAGTCATTCCCCTTCATGATAATTTCCAATGAGAGGAGACAAAGATTAATAACAGGTCTTATAAAAGAGTTACAGTATAGTGGACCCTGACCATTTGCCATAATACTATGAGAAAGGGATTGGCAGTAGCAGGATGCTGCCTGGGTGTTGAGATGGGGGGAGGGGGAGAACACAACATCAGTAAGGGTACCTGATCTCAAACCAGGTAAAGTGGGACCAAAGGAAGGCCCAAACTTTACCTGTATGATGACAACTTGTATACCTAATCCTGAATTGTATCCCATATCTTTAAATTAAAAAAAAAGAGTTATAGTATAACAAAAGGTAATGAAATAGAAATGCAGCCCTCCAAAAAAGAAAAAGAAGAGTTCTGGGGATAAAAAAAGCAGTTGGCATTTTAAATAAGATGTAGGCCTCATTGAGATGCTAAAATTTGGTCAAAGGCTTGAGGAAGATGAGATAAGGAAGATACCTAAGATAATTACAGGAAAGTCATTCTAGGCAAAAGGAAAAGACACTACAAAGGTCCTGAGGTGGAAGTGAGCATGGCATGTTCAAAGGATAGCAAAGAGGCCAGTGGAACAAAATGAGCAAAGGGGTATAGAAGGTGAGGTAATGGGAAGTGGACTGGAGGTGGAGGAAGTATAAGAATTAAATATCATTGAAATGACTTTGACTTTAATTCAGAGTTAGATGTGGTGTCATTGGATGGTCTTGAAAATAATTTTGAAGGTTCCTCTTACTGCTGTGCAGTGCCTGGATAACATAATGGAATATGGGAAAAACAAGTAGGAGACTGGATTTGCCTAGTGCAGAAAGCCCAAACTTCATATGTACAAAATTGAATTTTAAATGTTCTCCCCTAAGCCTATTTTCCCCATGGTTTTCTGTATCTCCATAACTGGCTCCACCCAGAAACTGAGGCCAGATACCTATGCGTCACGCTGGTTCCTTCTTTTCTAAAAACTTTCTTCTCCCTGAATCCATCAGTAAATCCTATCCCTATCCTGTGAACTTGCCATCTCCACAGGCTTCCTCTCTGTTCAACAACCATTGTCTCTGGCCTGGTCTGTCACAACTGCCTTCTACTTTATCCTCTCTTTTCTATCCTTACCCCAATCCAATTCTTTCTCCATACAGTGATGTGTGTAAATAAAGTCATATCATTGCTAGTTTAAAATCCTTCAATGGGAACTAGAAACTGCTTGAAAAGTAAGGGATTCATTTGGAATGATGGAATGTTTGGTATTAGATAAAGGTAGTGATTGCACAACACTGTGAATGTACTAAATGCCACTGAATTGTTCACTTTTAAATGGTAAATTTTATGTTATATGAATTTCACCTCCATAGATTTTTAAATATCTTTTAATGGCCTATCATTGCACTTAAAATAAAAACATTTTTATTTTTACTTTACTTTAATATTACTATGTTAATTAGGCATAGGTTTGGTTGCAAGTTTTAGAAAACCCAGCCTTTAAGGACTTTAACAACATAGAAGTTTATTCCTCTTTCACATTTAAAAAAAATCTGAGCAGGGCCTTTATCAATAGTCAGATGGGATGCAACGAAGTCCACTGGGCTAAACAGTGACTGAGGGGCTGAGGTCACCAACTGGTGATATTCTGCATGATGTAATCCCAGATATGTCAAACTACAGGATAGTACAATGTCTAAAAAAAAAAAAAAAGATAACATCCAAGTCAAATAAGGTTCTCACATCAAATTTGTGATAACTACTGGACTTTCCTTCACTGGAACTACAACAGCTGCAGAGACAACAGCTGAAAATTGGGGGTACCCCTCACTCACTTAGCCATACCCTTTCCCTCATCCTCCCAAAAGTAGATATGTTTTTCCATTTATTATATTTAGTATTTATATTTATTATTTATATTTAGTAAATTCTTTATATCTATTATTATCAAATACATCTATATTTAATATTTATACATATAAATTTATTTTATATTATAAAAAGAAAATAATACTGAGGTGACCTTTTAAAACAATTCTTTGGGGGTAAAAAATACCAAAACAACACAGAAATCAGAAGAAACAGAGCAATAAAATGTTCCATTTGTGGAAGGTAGAAAAACACAACTATAAAAGCATTCTTTGCTTTTTCTTCTCTGCCACCCAAGTTCTATTTGTACTTGACAAGGCCAAACTAAACTCTTTTTCCTTGTTAGGAACTGCAAGGATTTTTCCAGTCTTCTTTTTATCCCATACCAAGCAGTCCTCTTTCAGTATAGCTGGTTGACTTCAACTTTTCACCTTAGTCCCACAGGATTTCTCTCCCTATTTTCTCCAGAAAATACCATTTGAGTACATATTTCAGTCCCAAAAGAATGAGAGAAATGTTTTCATTGAATATTTTTATATCGCTGATTACTTACTCAATGAAGCTTGGATGCTCTGGGATAAAAAATAAAAGTCATGTAAGTGGGACCTGAACATCAACCACAATAGCACAAGGGAGGGATCTGCAGTCGTGGGACACTGCCAGGGGAGGAAGGAAGGGGAGCACCTGATCTGAAACCAGGGGAAGTGAGGACAAGTTGGAGGCCCAAACTTCACCCACACATACATTACTTAAGTACCTAATCCTGACTTGTACTCCACATCTTTATAATAAAATTAAGTTTTTTAAAAGTCTTTCTTTCAGAGATATTTAAATTTGGGCAGAACTATGCATACATCCTTCTGTTGTTACAGCAGAAGTCCTCATGAACTAAGGAATTGCCTTATTAGCTTTATCTTGTTGACTGTTATATTTATTTCCTCAATATTTCTGCAATTCTAAGCATTTCCGCTCATGCCAATGAAGAACAGTGTAACAGGTAAGAACTTGGTCTCTGAAGCCAGCTGCTTAGTCCCAGTCTGACTACTTCTTAGCTGTGTAATCATGGGTGCCACTCAGTTTCCACATTGAGATATAGGATTGAGATATGCCCAGCACATTCTAAGTGTGATATATATACATGCTGGCTACATTCAAGTGCTAGGTGTACACTTATTGTTATGGATCAAATGAAGGGCAAACTGATGCCATCCTGCCTTTATGAAGCTTACTAGCTGCATGACTTAGGCAAGTGACTTAACATAATCCTTGGTTTAATTATTTGTAATCAAGTGTTTCCCTCACAAGATTATTGTGAAAATCACATGAGATATGCCAAGAAAAATGCATAATACAGGGTATGGTGAATTTTAAACCCACAGTGAGACTTAATATTGCCCAGCAAGAAAACCAAGTACTTAAACAGCCTAAGGAATGTAATAACTTCTAATAAGAGAAGTTCAGGGTGCTCTGGGAGCACCATCCAGGATATCTACATTGAGTCCTGATAAATAAGGAGTTACTTAGCTAAAGAAGACAAGGAAGAGAGTTTTCAGAAAAGGAGACCAGGGCACCTCACCATTGTAAACAAACTGGGAGAAGTTTAACACAGCGAGAGTGGGAGCGGGGAGTGGCAAAAGAAAAAAATGAAGTGGTAGACAGAAGTCTAGTCATAACAGACTTTAAAGCTGTACTCAAAGTTGTACTTTATCCTGAAAATGGGAGAAATGGGAAGCCGTAAAACTTAAACAGGGCTTAAGCAGGAGACTGATAAAACCAGAAGGGCATTTTAGAAAGAGCCTGGTGACTGCAGAATGTGGAGTGGAATAGAGGAGGCCAACAGTGGAGGCAGGAGACACCCTGAGAAGTTGCTGCTGGTCCTAAGTGAGGGGTGGAAGGTGGCATTTGCACAGGACAGTGACATGGGGTGGAGCGACTAGAATCCTTCCTCAGACACGCTGCAGTAGTGAGCACTTCATGTCTTCAGTTTGAAATACCCTCTTTTTTCCTAAAATGTACAGAGTTCACTGTGACCAATTCTTTGGTTTGACTCCTCTTATCTACTTTGGTGACAAGTGTTATTTGTCCTCCTGAAAGTTTCCAAAATGTGGTGGTACAGTTGCAGATGCCAGGGTAGCCTTCACCAGCATTTGCTGGTCTGGGTGCTTATTATCTCCCACAAAGAGAACAATTCATAATCAAATGTTGCTTGAGGTTTCACCACTGGTTTTACATGCTGCCATCTGGAGTTGCCCCCAAATATGTCATGAGACCAGCAGCACTACAGAGATGATTAGGACTGCAGGTTTCCATCCAGAAATTTAATGTTTACCTTACCCAGAGGAAGAGTACAAATACTTCCTTGTAAAATCAAGTAAGTTAAAAACTTCTTCACCATCTGACCATAAACTATCCATTTTTTTGTTAAATTCCTAGGAATTTTTGTCCAAAAGAAGTCCTGGGCAGAATAAATAGCCTCAAGCAAACATGAAAGTAAAGGAGGTGAACTTAGAATTTCCCACGTTACTACTCGCTACTCTGCATTCCCGGCCTTCAACGCGTTAGCCTGATTCTCTATTGAAAGGAGGAAAATGAACAAACTAATTTATAATAAGACTTTAGAATGTGTTCTTAGTGTAAGGTAGACCCAGTCCCAGGGAAGCAGATCTCAGACTCAAAGGGCAAGAAGAACTTGCTGAAAAACATGGATTTGGGGTCATGAAGATAACAGAAGGAAGTGCAAGTCAGAATCAACTTGATTGAGATCAATGTCCAATCTGAGAGTCATGAACAGTAAGTCTTCCTTTCCCACCCCACCCCTACAGGCTCTTCCCTGTGTAACTTAGCAGTTCACTGCACAAACCTTCCAACACTCTGACTTCAGATCTTTAGTTGCCACTACTATAGCTGGCATCACCTCCTGCCATTTATGCAAAAAGGCCCCTTGGCCAGAACTAGGTTACATCAGATCATTACTTGGAACTGTGCCCACTCTGAAATGTAAAAATCTCTCTCACCGACAACAGCGTCCTCAAACCTATGCTTCAAGTTCATGGAGACTTCAGGTGTTACCTTTTCTCCTAATGTCAGCCTTTTCTAACTTTAGGGAGTCTCTGGTCTAACCTGAATTCCACCCCCTTACTCAATGAATTACATTTGTAGTTTTCTACTTTATACTAGACTGGTTGTTCTCAATTGGTTGTACACTGGAATTAGAAAGCTTCACACACACACATACACACACACACACACACACACACACACACACAAACACACACACACACACACACACACACATACACTACCTGAGACCCACAGAAATAATCTAATTGGTTCATGGTGCAGCTTAGATATAAGGAATTTGTAAAGCTCCCCAGGTGATTCTAGTCCATGGGTAAGGTTAAGGACCACTGTTCCATGTAACAGAGATATAGCAATGAAAGACAACTCTTATTCTAACAAGTTCAAGGTCTGTTCCTCATCTTGTTACCAGCTGTCTCAATTCCCTTGTCAGTTTGTCCTCCTACTACAGTTGCTCCTCCAGGTCCTGGTCTTAGATGAAACCACCAACCCACTAGCTCTACTCAAGCACCCAGGTGTCTTGGCCAGTTGGGCTAAACCTGTAACTCTTCTGATCAACTTCATTACAAATTTATGAGTTCCATTTTCAGCTTGGCTTTCAACCCTGGCAAATTTTTACTTGTCTTTTGCCAGCTCCCTGTCTTATTTCTGTTAGTAAGTATTTAAAATCTTTATCTCTTTCTGAATCCGTATCAAGATCCCGCCTCTCTCCTCTCAGCAAATAATTAACCAATTATTTAACAAAGAAAATAGCAGTCAAAGTAGTGAACTCCCCCAGTGTTCTTCCTGCCTACCTTAATATTATATATCCTTGTTCCTCCTTTATATCTTTCATTTCTTTCTGTCTTCGTCACTCTCCACAAATGTGCTCTGCCTGCTTTGAATTGCTCCTTTCCCTCTCTGTCCTTTCACTGACCTATGTCTTGAAAGAATTCTCTATGCTTGCAAGCCTCCACCTTCCTTTCTTCATTTAGTCCTCCATAGTTACAATTTGATTTTTACAAGCAGTTCTCTCCAACTTTTCCATGTCATGACACCTCTCCATTATTATATTTATGTGGTATTTAAGGACAATAAACAAGGTCACGTTAGTTATTTCTGGCCATGTGAGAAACTGGGAAGGTTTACTTTCAACTTACCTGTAATTCATCATGATTTACCAATTTGCCATGGTGCACCAGGTGGGTAGGTCTGATCCACTGAGTTGCTCTGGCAAAGGACACCAGTGACATCAATGACAACTGCAACGTCTGCTTCCCTGTCTTCATACACTCTATAGAGAGTTTATCGATCATGAAAATTCTTTTTTTCTTGAGTCAGGGTCTCTGACTTGAGAGTGGTGGCAGATTACAGCTCCACCACAGTTTCAACCTTCAGTCTCAGGTGATAGTTTCACCTCAACTTCCTGAGTAGCTGGGACTACAGGTACATGCCACTACACCCGACTAATTTTTTGATTTTTTTGGTAGAGACGAGGGCTCACTATGTTGCCTAGGCTGGTCTCGAACCCCTGAGCTTAAGCAGTGCTCCCACCTTGGCCTCCTGAAGTGCTGGGATTACAGTCATGAACCACCATCCCTAGCCAATCATGAAATCTTTAGTTAAAATGGTCACAGTTTGGTCAAGATAATGTAGAACTAGAGGCCGGGAAGTTAGTGGAGAAAAGAGTTGTTTCCTTTCCTTTCACTGTCTCCTTGATTAAAGTAGTTGTTTAGGAGGACTCTACCATCAGCAGGCAACACCTTGAAATCCATGGTCAGATTATGTGAACAGAGGTGGTCTCATTATATGCAAAGGGCCCCAGAGTCTTAATTTGCTAAGAAATTGGTAGATTGTGATGTTCAAGAATTACTTGTATATCACTGTACCCCTAGAACAGTAATAAGTACTTAAAAGTAATTAAGGTCCTGAGCATGGATTATCTGCATGTTTCTGAGGAGAGACCATTCAGGGAGCCTAGCATAATGCATAATTTTTGCATAATTACAAGTCTTAAGATATCAAAGGACCTGAGTCAATATGCCCAATGAGCAGCCATTTTAACATTGCTTAGCTTTGTCATGTTTTTCTAGCAGTTCATTTTAACTTGCCCTTCAGTCACTAGCCAAGGACAGAACCAGTTTCTCAGAGGTAGCTATTAATAATTGCTTTACAACCCTCTCCCCAGCCTGTTTTATAAACAAGTTAACCTAATCAGCTCTTTGCCCTTCATGACACAGATCCCATCAACATGGCAGCAATCATGTGATTAACCCACCCATCTGCCTGCCATCTATCACCTAACATCAATACCTGTGTTTAACTGTTCCCTTCATGATGATGTGAAAAAGACCACCACCCAATCACCTTAATGACCTGTCTCCATCAAAGGGAAAGTTTGAAAGCAATTAACTTCAAGCAGCCATGGGCCATTGCTTTGTTAAACTCTGATGTATCCATGTGGGGTGGGCCTCTCTCTCTCTCTCTTTCTCTCTCTCTCTCTCTTTTCAATTTACTTTCTAAATAGACCATGTTTTCCAATCTATCATCTGTACAATTCTTTGCATCTTTTGTGTGGCACCTACCGGGCTTTTGACCTAACAGGATGATTTTTGTCGTGTGTGTCTTAACTAGGGATTCACCATGAAAAACATGTATAACTGTTCACTTTACTTTTACATTAGCTTCTTTTCCTCCTAGTTGACCCTTACTGTAAAGGTAAGGTTTAGCCTGACAAAAGAGCACTTTTGCGTCAAAATAAGAGAAGACAATGTTAACAACTTGGCACACAAGTAGATATCTAAGCTGTATAGCAGTTGGTATAGTGGGAGTGGGTTTGGGAGAGTGATTGGTTAAGTTAAATTCTGAGGTCATGGTCTCTTTCATTTGCCCTATTATTCCTATCCCCACCTGGGCTGGGGATGCTGGAGTTTACTCCTTTAGAAATACCTTATCATAAACCCACCTGTCATGGACTCCCAAAACACAACAGGGAGCTATGTTGGTTACACAACGTTGGCCCCTTCAGATCTATTCTTCACCCTTCGCAGGCCTGTTCCCTACCTCTGGATGCTGACCTTTTACTGACTGCATCACCTGTGTTTCCTTATCCTTCAGTTTCTGATTGGGGTCAGTCAGCAGGAGGTATTAGGAAGAAATCTGAAAGGAGGAAGAGAGAGCAGGGTGGTTGTGCTTCTCACTCTCTTTTGCTGCAGCTCTGAGCGACTACATTCTTCCATCTAAAGCCACAGCTCTCATCTGGCAGCTCTTGTCACATAACCCCTTTTCCACAATCCCAGCTGTCATAAGTTCTGGAAACAACTTTCCCTCCCTTTGCCCCTCCAGGCCTGGTAATGACCTCTCAGGGTCTGTAGGTTATCATTTATTGTTGTATCTTTGTACTGACCTCTATGACTACACCCTCTAAAAATAATCCCTTCACTAAACTGTTTTTAGTTAAACTCTTAAAGTGTGCTATCTTTTTCTTGCCAAGATCCTGACTATATGAGTATGCGTACAGCTATATGCCTATGGTTCTGCATTTCAGTGGATATAATTACTAATATTATTCCAAGTTTTTCTCTTCACTTTTCCTATTTATGTAGTTATCTACAACTTAAATTACCTAGCATGTAGGAAGGGCAGTGGGAAGCCAGAAGCTAGCCTGTTGGTACTGCCAGAGACAGTTAAAACCAGTTCTAAGAAGATTGGCATGTTGCCCATGAGTTGGGCTGAAAACATTTGAAAATAAATGTGAAACAGAACATTAAGGTTTAATTTACTTCCAGGTGAAATAAGATCACATTATGATAAATAAAAGCCGAGCTCGGTGGCTCAGCCTGTAATCCCGCGCCTTGGGAGGCTGAGGTGAATGGATTGCCTGAGCCCGCGGGTTCGAGACCCGCCTGGGCAAATTGGCGAGACCTCTTCTCTACAATAAATCAAAAATTAGCCGGGCGTGGTAGCGCGCGCCTGTAGTTCCAGCTACTTGGAAGGCTGAGGTGGAAGGATCGCCGGAACCCAGCCGGTCAAGGCTGCGGTGGCCGGGAGCAGCCACTGCACTCCAGTCTGGGTGACAGAGTGAGACTCCAACTCAAAAAAAAAAAATTAAATTTAAAAAAAAAGATAAATGTAATTCTAATGTGTTTGTCTTATTTTTTCTAACTGCATCAATAACACTATGAAACCCGGAATATATGCTATACCCCTGGCTCTTTTATAAAACTCAGTAATTCAGTAAATGTTTGATAGATGTTTATGAGACAGATGGATTCAAAATGGGTGAAAAGGACAATTAATCAAATGTGTTTTTTGAGTAGCAACAAGCTGCTGATGCTAACCTGAGGTACATGCCATAAAAGTAAGGTAAATTCTCTCTGTCAAATGTAATCATAAGAAAAGTAAATATAGTGATTATAACCAGACCAGAAGGATAGATGGTTAAAAGAAAGACACATTTATGAGAACCAGCTAGAAAAGAGCAAGGTTAGGAGAGAATGAAGACTACCAGTTTGGGTGTGTTTACAGGGGTGGGGTATAATATCAAGAAATTAACTAGAAAACATTGAATTTTGAAAGCACAAGAGGAAATAAATGATATTTTAAATAGTGGTTGACAATTACTGTCTTCTGAATCTTTAAGCATTTTATATTAAATATTGAATGCAGACTAAGAAGTCATAGAAACTTAATTTAAAAGGCTGTTGTAAAGATATAATAAATGAGCTAATTGCATATGAAAGTGTTCTGGATTCTTTTCAGTAACACCATTAGTAGAAATGCAAGGTGTTATTTCACACTGAATTTATAGAGTATATGTATGATATATGCTTTAATGGCCACTGTCCGAAATCACACCTAAGCTTAGGTGAGTTGAAAAGGCTGAGAAAAAATTCGAAGATTTTAGCCTATTACGACTCATCTTTTATGTCTTTTTATCCCTGACCAGTAACTACTAGGAAGTTGTAAAGATAATTATATGCTTAAGGTCACTGACTGGCTACTTTCATAAGGAAAACATAGAACTGTATAATTATTACCTTCCCTTCATTATAAAAAATGTTTGGATAAACAATCAAACTTTGCACATTTCTTGTTAGACATTTCAGTTTGAGCTAACAGCTGAAAAGTCAGATTTCCATAAAGTTGACAAGTCCTTTAGCAACATCATCCTCCTTTACATTTTAAATTAGAATAATAAGTTTGTTTTAATTTGCAAGTCAAGTCCTTTTAAGAAGGGCAAGTTGGAGTAAGGTGATCTAATCATATGTAGTATCCTAATCAACAGCGTAGACGAGGATGTGTGTGTGCTTCTAATTGGAATAGAATCAGGGGAAACCACTGGAGAGGCAGCTGATGAAGCCAACAAGTGTGGTCTGGAAGGCTGGCAGGCTGTCCAGATGTGTCCTACAGGGAATCACTTTCCTGGTGTAGGTAGTCTGTGAAGTCTGGTCTTCCATTTGGTAAACTTGAAATTCAATTTTGCTGGAATACCAGGGTGATGAGCCTTCTAGAGATTGACTTACAAGAATTATAGTCACAGAACACTCTAAAAGTCAGCTGGTTAGTGAATTTTCTTTCTCTAGACTAGAGTCTAGGCCAGTGACTGTCAAACAAGGAAGGAGATTGGAAATAGGATGGGGGGACCTCTTCTTCCTATTGAGAACTATTGAAGAGTGGCTTCCGTCTCTCTGGGGAAGCTATATAAAGCTACTTGAGTCCCCTCCATTCCTCCTTCTCTTCTCCCTCCTCCCTCTTATTCAACCCCAGACAGCCTTGTAATTCTGATAGCCCTTTCCAAGATGGCATAGTCCCTGGTGAAAACTATGGCTAATATTTCTTTAGAAAATGTGTAATTTGCATCAATTACCTAAGCTAAAAATGTGGAGAATTATTACCTTAGGCTAAAAATTTCCAAATTTTTCTCAACATAAAAATCATCTCAGGAATTTACTTGAAATGGTGTCTGGAATCTTTCCCCTGAAGATTCATTAAGTCACAAGTGGGTCACATAATGGTGATTCTTAGGAAACTGACAAGTTCAAGCAATAATGCCTCGGGCTAATCTCCCTGAGAATCAAATCATTGTCAACATAGGGGATTCCTTTTCTTTGCTGCTGCTGAATTTTCCAAGGTCTGTGTACCCACTACACTCCAGGAGACTCTCAGGACTATATCTGGCAGTACTTACTCCTTTCTGATAGAAGTGAGGGTCTTACAGAAAAAACAAAGCAACCACAACATCAGCCAGTCAAGCATGCACATAGAATCCAAGGGACTAGATCAGCCCTTACTTCTGGTTCAAGCAGTATGTTTCAACCAACCAGATTCCCCTGAGTGATGGATATTTGTGCTGTTCTCTCTAGCCCAGTCAGGTAACTCTGTAACCACCCCTGCTCCATCCATAGCTATATACTATCCCAGTAGACCCAATAGTTTCCTCTCTTCATCAGCAGAGTGTGGCCCCCAACCTCTACTACTACCAGAATCTCTTTTTCTCTCTTTCCCAAGATCTTCTCGGTACATTTTAACCTTCTCCACCCTAGTCCCATAATATTTGTCATGAATTGTCATTCATTAGCAAGTAAATCTAAGTGCAGAAGGTTGGAGTTCTTTAGATCCTGAAAGAAGAAAGAGGGGACAGGCAGGGATCCTTACTGTAGTTTCAACCTAAAAGGAAGAAGTCGGGGCAAAACTAATGTAAATAGAGAGTTAATTTGGACCAAGTTTGAGGATTGCAACCCAGGAACATAGATTTAAGTTGCCCTGAATATGCACTCCTATTAGCAACAGTTGCAAGTGGATTTTTAAAAACAAAAATTAAATAAAGCACAGGGAGTGGCTGATACAAAGTTGTTTGTCAAGAATTCTCATTGGTTTACAGAAATAACAAGGATTAGTGATTGGCTATACATTAGTAAGCTCTAGGGTAGAGGACATTGTGTCTGTTTTGGCATTATTATGTTAATTTATACCTACTTGTGGCAATGGCAAGCAGTTTCAAGCTCAAAAGGGGGAGTAGGATATGATTGTGGTTTCTTTTTTTTTTCTTTTTTTTGAGTTGGAGTCTCACTCTGTCGCCCAGACTGGAGTGCAGTGGCCGCTCCCGGCCACCGCAGCCTCGACCTGCTGGGCTCCGGCAATCCTTCCACCTCAGTCTTCCAAGTAGCCGGAATTACAGGCATGCGCTACCACACCTGGCTGATTTTTTGATTTATTGTAGAGTTGAGGTCTCACTGCCCAGGTGGGTCTCAAACCCGCGGGCTCAGGCAATCCATTCACCTCAGCCTACCAAAGGCTCGGGATTACAGGCTGAGCCACCGAGCCCGGCTTATGGTCTCATTTTAATGTCTCTCTGGGGCCTGATAATTAAAGGACTTGCATTCTTCAGATGAAAGTTCTTTTCTCATTTTCCCCTTTTTTATAAAAAAAAACAACAACAAAACCTTTCTTCTAGAAAGCACTGATGATCAAAAACTGAGTGTCGTTGCCAGAAAGGCTCATTCTTAGGTAGTCCTGTCAAAGTCATTGATCTATGACTACTGTCACTTGTTGGATCATAACTAGTCTTCACAGCACCATGAATTTAGTTTTCTCAGAAGTAAAACAACAAGAGGTGTATAGTAGAAATATAATGCACATAAAAATTATCTCTAAAAAGAAAAAGTGTTTGCCAGAATGAAAAGAAAACCTGTTTCACTGGGAAGTCAACTAAAAACATCATGAAGAAAATTAAATCCAGGTTCTTCTTTAGAGATTTGCTGTAGCCAGGAAGTAATTCAGGATTTAGTTCACATTGTAGCCAAATAATAAAATGCAAAAACAATGGACAACGGTGAATTCTAATAACAGGTATACTATAATTTTCCTCTGAAACATAATTTTTTTCTTTCTCCAGTTCTCCATTTTGAAGGACCAATTTATTTGCAAAATGAGTTTTTAATCTCAGCATACTTGTCTTTTTTCTTTGCAAAAAGTGCAACAAGACTAATGAACGGCCATACAGGCTCTTTTAAGTTGGTTTTGCTGGGACTTTCAGAAGAAATTTTGAATCAGACTTTTAAAAACCTCAAAATTATCCAAGACAATGATCTGACATCAGACTGTCTGCAATACCTGTACACAATGGGTGAATTCCACCCTTCTCATGTTCCCAAAATAACTTGAGGTCCCTAGGCCTGTCCAAAATGACACGCTTTACTTACTGCAAGGATAGGCACTTTGTAAAGAATCTATGTAGACAAGATATCAGACCAGTCTTCCCAAAAGGCTTTTTAGTGACTCTATAAAGGCAACCACAGTTTCTCAAAGCAGTCTGGTCTTATCTAAAAATTTGCCATTCCAGCCAAAGCCTTGGTAAAATAGCCAGTGTACCTTTTGTTCTGTTACAAAAGAAAACAGATCCTATTGAACTTATGCAAACAATTATATTGCCGTAAATTAAAAATAATTATGCACAGTTTTCAAACTTTAGAGAAATCTGGTAGCGGGGCAAATGTTTCAGTTGTACTCACAAAAGTATACTTTACCCAATTGCTATAAGCTATAAATGGCTCAAAAAGAAAAAAATGTTTTCTTGACACTGGAAAACAAAACATTCAAATGTGTTGCAATGTTTCAAACAAGAAAAGTAACAAAAAAATAATTTCAGTCCTCCATTAGTTTAGTTCCATGATATTGGTGACCAATCTTCATGAATTTATCAGCTTTTTAATTAGGCCCCTGAAACTTTTTTTCCTAGTCCAATGGTGTGGACATATTATCCAAAGTTATGAGAAACCTATACTTAAAAGTATTTATAGAGTCCTTTTGATGAATTTCCCGAAAGAAGAAGCAAATTCTGAACTATAGCTGATTATAAACTGCTTTTAAAAAAATTTAGATTCAGGAGGTACAAGTGCATGTTTGTTCCATGGACATATTGTGTCCTTAGGGGATTTGGCTTTAAATAACCCATTCCCTAGATAGTGAACATTGTACCCAACAGCCTAAACCTTACCTTTCCCCTTTTGTTGTCTCCAGTGTCTATTATTTCCATCTTTGTGACCATGTAGCTTCTGCATATAAGTGAGAACATGTGGTGTTTGTTTTTTCTGTTTCTGAGTTAGAAACATGATTTCATTCTTTTTTATGGCTGTGTAGTATTCCATGGTATATATACCATATTTTCTTTATCCAGTCAATCGTTGATGAGCATTTAGGTTGGTTTTGTGATTCTAAGATTGTGAACAGTGCTGCAGTGAACATACAAGGACATGTTTGTGATGATTTATTTTCCTTTTGGTAGATACTTAGTAGTGGGGGGAGGAAGGCAAACTGCTTTTTTTTTTTTTTTTTTTGAGTTGGAGTCTCACTCTGTCACCCAGACTGG
>NW_007246170.1:173397-184276 GCF_000164805.1 Carlito syrichta
GCCACCGCAGCCTCGACCTGCTGGGCTCCGGCGATCCTTCCGCCTCAGCCTTCCAAGTAGCCGGAATTACAGGCATGCGCTACCACGCCCGGCTGATTTTTTGATTTATTGTAGAGATGAGGTCTCGCTGCCCAGGCAGGTCTCGAACCCTCGGGCTCAGGCAATCCACTCACCTCAGCCTCCCAAAGGCACGGGATTACAGGCTGAGCCACCAAGCCTGGCTGCAAACTGCTTTTTGAGAAGAATTAAAGTAAAACAATAATTGTGGATGACAAAAGTCTTAGCATAGTAACAGTTAAAGACATGATTGACAAGTAAATTTTATCACTTCTGTGGCTTATAACAATCCCACATAATAATCATAGTTACTACTGATAGCTTATAGTAAGACATATCAGAATTTGAGGAATCTCATACAATCTTGGAACATATATTAATAACACATTTATACAAATATAACCCAAAAAAAGTTAAACATCAGTTTTCATCTGACAGTGTTTCCATTGATTTTAACTTACAAATATTTTAAGCCTCTCTTGGACTCCTAGGTATTCCTTTTGGAAAATTTTTTGGAATTTGAAATTTGATTTTGGGAAGAAAGTCAAATATTAAAAGTTCAAAACACCTTTTCAAAATACAATCACAGGTCACTTTAAAATAATACTGATTCATTTGGCGAAAGTGATGATTCAAAGTGATAATTCAAAGATTTTAAAAAGTGAAAACCTTCATTATTTGATTAAAAAAGGAGACAGTTTCTAAAACAATCAAAAGGCCTAATAAAGACGGCATGGAGAACAGAATCTGTTTTCCCTCTTTTTTGTAGTTTCCTCAAAAGGTCAAAAAAAAAAAGACTTTTATTATCCCTTATTAATATTATTTGAAAATCTTATTCAAAAGATAAAACTAAATTCTATCTTTGCATCATTAATGCTAAAGCTAATTTTAAGAAAATCTTATAAACAAATCCATCCAATCTCAATCAGCTTTGACCACACAAGATAAGATTTCCATAAACCTTTTATAACCTCTTACGATTTTCTACTAAAGAGCAGATCAATGTTCTAAGGAAACCCAGTTATTCTGACTCAGACTCTGGCCCTGCATCGTGTACTTTTAATTTTTTTTTTTAGATTAGAAAATATAGTTTATTTAGAAATAAATTAGAGAGAGAGAGAAAGAGGAGAATCACCTTTCCAAGTTAAGGGAGAGGGCCAAAGCTTAAAAAAACATGGCCTGGCCATAACTCAAAGAGCACATGGCCACACCATAACTTAGCAATGCAATGGCCTACTTTTAATATTAATGTTCAATTTTAGAAAACCTAAATAATCCCATTTTAATTTTAGCCAACCTGATCAGACACAAAATTCCTTTCACAAGACCAGTCTTCCACAAATATTCTACAACTTGCTTAGACCTTCAGTTTTGTCCATCATTTTACCTTAGGACAAAAATTTACTTTATTTTCCCCCTATTATTTTAACCACACAAAATTCTTCTCATTTAAAAAAAAATTACTCCCTCTTTTCAGCTTTCTTTATATCTTACTTTCTTTACAAATTCTGAATATAAGTATGTTTTCCTTATATCAAGTAGTTCTAATTATGCATATTAATTACAACTTAAACTCTTAGTAACCCTAATTTCCAGTGAAAAAATCCAGGAAGTAAATAATTTTAAACTGTTTTATACTAGTATTTGTAAATGAAAGCCATTTCATAATTTTTAAGAAGCATATTTTCTCAATTTTATATTAACAGATCTAAACATATTTAGCCTTTCTATACCATATTAAAATATGATGGCAATGTATATTAGCTTATGCTTAGCAATTAATGTTTCAGTATTTTAACTTAAAGATGATTTAGATATTTTATGATTATCTATTACTTAATCTAATATAACATGACCTTAAGATTTGTAAATTACTGCAAAGAATTTTGAAATTATGGCACAAGCACATTCCCTAATATCTTCCCCAGTTGCCTTGGGCTCTGAGTTATCCACATGGCACCCAAGGTTGGCTAAGAAGAACAGGCCTCTTCTAGGTCTGAATTTATATACCAAGTATAGAGCTCAGGAAAAGGACAACATTGAAGAGGATGCCTGCAGAATCTGACTTCTCTAACAGCCAACAGGCAAAATTGGGAGAAAGGAGACATATTAGGCTTGCCTCTGCCTTTTAGCTGGTGGTATAGGGACTAAGGACTTACCCCCAGGCCTAACCATGGCTACCCTTCCAGATCCCAGATTCTACAGGCTCAAACACAAACACATAAGCTCAAAGACAAATTAAGCAGATATTTTTAAAATATCATAAAAGCAATAGTTTTATGACCTTAAACACCTAACAGAAACAGTATAAATCTTCCTGACCAGTAGACCCAGGCAAAAATACCTAAATTAAATGTGAACAATTTTGGGTTTTTTAGCCAACAATTTAAAAACTATCTTTATTTACCAAAGATTATTAAAGTCATGTGAACTTTGGGCTAGTTATTTAATTTATAAGTACTATTTTACTTATAAGTCAATGAGGTAACAGATAATATACAGACATGTATACACATGCATACACAAAAATATGGATAGACATAAAGATCATATAGCTTTAGTTTTAAAACTTTATCCAGGAGTAAGGTAAGAATCACTAGTTTACAAGAACAGTTTGATTAAACTGTGTATAAATGGAAAAGATTAAAGTTTATCTGTTTCACATGGCTGAATTTCTTACTAAGTTTTAGAAAATTAGGGTAGCAAATACATACCTCAAACGAGAGAGAGAGAGAGAGAGAGAGAGAGAGAGAGAGAGAGAGAGAGAGAAAATTTAAGCTTTTTCAAAAAGGAATTTGGTTGTATTAGCAGAAGATTAAAGAAAATGTCAGGGTAACAAAAGTATAGGAATTTAGCATAGGATTCTATAAGGAGATCAACTTCATTTAGATAGGTAGCTTTTAATTGTGTCTTTGTTTTCAAACAGGATCACTGAGTTCAAGGTGGAGCCCAATACAGAACAAGGCCAACACAGCACTTGCAGTTTTTAAGGAATAATTTAAATATGTGAAAAGCAAGCTCAGTTGGAAGGCAGAGCATTCAGATGTTTAAAAACCAAGGATTCTACTTTTATATTGAATCCTGGGTCCCTAAAAAGAGGGAAACTCTATGGAACTGGACTGTGCAATGCTTCCACAACAAAACATATCTCTAAATGTTTCTTATCTAAATATGCAAAGAAATAAGTAGCCTCTATAGTAACAACCACTTACTATAAACAACTTCTCTCAACCACCTCCAAAACTGCAGCTCTCACCGGTGACTTACCAGTCATCACACACATCGAGGTCAAGTTCTCTCTCACAGTACAAAGTAATCACTGGTATCCCCAAAAGCCAGAGATATCAGGTAACACAGTACAAAATAAAGTAGAATTTTAGACCTAAGAGAAACCTGTTCACAACTCTTCAGACTCCATAGGATGACTGAAGACCCCAAAAAGAGGTCAGCAGCAGCTTTTTCTGTGTTTCTTCTTAGAGTCTTTAGATGTCCCTTCAGATCATTTTATGTGTACCAAACACAGCACAAAGGAAGAAAGAATATGGAAGGAGTAGAAGTAAATGGGAGAACAATTCTTAAGAAAGCAAAACAGAAAAACAAAGCACATAATTTTAAAGGGATTTTGGTTCACTGGAAAAAACATTCCCAAAAACAAGATTCAAAGAGAAAAATCAGGTCTTTAAAATATATATTTTTACATATATACATATATACACGTGAATATATATACATATACATAGGTATATGTATGTGTGTGTGTGTATGCATATAGCTTGAATATCAGCTTTTAATTAAGGTGACTTCTGACCACAGAGCTCTTTAAAAAATCCTTTCAGTTGGGCTCGGTGGCTCAGCGTGTAATCCCAGCACTTTGGGAGGCCGAGATGAGTGGATTGCCTGAGCCTGAGGGTTCGAGAACCGCCTTGGGCAACTTGGCGAGACCTCATCTCTACAATAAATAAAAAATTAGCCAGGTGTGGTGGCACACGCCTGTAGTTCCAGCTACTTGGAAGGTTGAAGCAGAAGGTTCGCCGGAGCCCAGCAGGTCAAGGCTGCGGTGGCCAGGAGCGTGCCACTGCACTCCAAGCTAGGTGACAGAGTAAGACTCCAACTCAAAAAAAAAAATCCCTTCAAATCTCTTAGCAAATTGTAGCCAAATGAACCACTGATATGTCTGACTTTTTAATTTTTTTTTTTTTTTTAACAAAGGTATTCTCCCAAGTAGCAAAACAGTATTCAAAAAAAAAGCCAAAAGTCATGTAAATTTCAAGCCAGGAATTGAACCCAGGCCATAGGTGGTGAAAGTGCCCAATCCTAGTCACTAGACCAGGGTGGAGTACTTTTTTTCTTTTTTAAAAATAAATCTTGCAGGGGATCCAAAGCAGGCAGTTTGAGTATTCAAAGGATTTTAACTTGTTTCAGATCTGACCTCAGCTGGAATGCTGCTTAGCTAAATCCCTGGATATTAACATTTCAACATCAGTGTCAGTCATTAGTGCTAGTTTAGAAAAAAATTTGTTGAATCTGTATTTTTATCTCAATATTTTTATTTTCATTCATTTCCCTTTTAAACTATTAGTCGTTTAATCATATGTTTAATTGACCTAAGCAATTGTCAGCTAGGCAATAAAGGTGTATTTTAGAGACCCATCTTATCTATTGGTCTTTTAAATTGAGCAAATAACTGTTCAAGAATTGGGCAGCCCAGAGAAGCATTCATAGCAACTCTGGGGCTGCCACGGTAGGCATTTCAAGGAAGGGGAACAAAGACCTGGGCAATTTCCTCAGGTGGTGGTGATGGATAACTTTTGTTTACCTCCTGAATGGAGGCAATTTTCTCAGAATTTCTTTTAGAAGCTTTTTGGGTATAGTTGGAAGTAAGGCTCCTATTTAATTTTACTAATACCAACTTTTTCTAATTGTGCACACAAATACATTATTTTAGGTATTTCAAAAGATCTTCATTTTTTTGGAGTTGTTTATGACCATCCTGGGTTAAGTGAACTCACTTTCCTAGCTATCTATAAGAAGGTGTTCCATAAATGCTATATATAAAACTGGTGTTTAACCAATAGGAATTGATCACAAATGAAAAACCAAGTCTGAATTTCAAAAATAGGAAAACAACTGCAATTTTGGTGTATGTATGCATTAATTGACTTATTTTAACTATCTACTGCAATTTTTTTAAGCCTGCTAAGTAAAACGAAACACCAGTACCTAACTGCCAATCCTTTGACCCAAACCTCTGATGTGAGATGGGTGGAAAACTTAGACTAGAACCACTGGTCATGAGACCAAGGCAGAAAAAAGGCAGTTGTCTGCAGAGTTCTTTACTTGAAGCTCCTGTCCAAAGATAGAGACCAAAGCTCTCATTCTTACAAGAAAGAGATGACTTGAAAAACAGTCCAAATAAAGTCTAGACCTTCAACCAAAGAGTGGGAGGTCTGCATTCAGGAGAATTCACCTAAAACACCCGATGGTACTTCTGAAGACAAAATGTTCATGCTGGTACCAAGCACCGCTTTCAGAAACACCAGGTGGTGGTAGTGGCAGGGTCACTTTGAATCCTGCCAATTTAACACTAGATATGTCGATCTAAAAGAAAGAAGCTGAGGACAATTCATATGACTAATATACATAAAAAGTTTATTTGGGTCAGGCTTGAGGTTTGCAACCCAGGAGAATAGATTCAAGTTGCCTTGAGTATACACTCCTATTAGCAGTAGTTACAAGTAGATTTTTAAAGCAAAAAAGAGGGACAAGGAATGGGTTGATACAAAGTTGTTTGTCAGGAATTCTCATTGGTTTATAGAAATAACATGGACCAGTGATTGGCTATACATTGTTAAGCTATAGGGTGTGGGATATTGTGTCTGGTGTTGACATTATTAGCTGCTTGTGGCAATTTCAAGTAGTTCCAAGAGATGAATACATAACTCAAAGCAAGGAGTAGGGCGTGATTGTGGTCTCATTTTAATATCTCTCTGAGCCTGATAATTAAAAGAACTTGCATTCCTTAGAAAAGTTCATTTCTCAATATGGCAACTAATAAAGTCAAACTCATTGAAACAGCATAGAATGGTGGTTGCCAGGATATGGTGCTGGAGGAAATGGGGAGAGGTTGACTAAAGGGTACAAACTTTCAGTTATAAGAGGAACAAGTTCTGGGGATCTAATGTACAGCATGAGTGGTGATGGATGTGTTGATCAATTTGATTATGATCATCATTACACTATATATACACACATGCATATAAAATCACATTGTACACTTTTAATATATATACTTTTCATTTGTCAATTAAATATTATAAAATAAAAAATGATACACCTTACTATCTGATCTCTCATATTTCCAAATTCCTTTATCTGTCACCTCTAGTTCCCATGTTCTACAGTGTCTTCAGGATCTCTAGGCCACTGATTTTTTTTTTTAACTTTGCCCTTCTCCATCCTCTTCCTTCTTTATTTGCTTTTCTCCCTATCTTTTATTCCCTAGTCCATTGTTTCATTGACAACATTCTTGACTGTCTCCCTCCTTTGTCTATCGTATCCACTACTTCTGTTCTCGTGTCCAGGTGGCTGAGGCTGCTGGAGGAAGAAAGTCACTCTTGGTATCACTATGGTGTCATCTCTCAATTTTACAAAGTTTCTCTATTCAGTTCTAGTTTTTACTCTCCAGAATGTTTACTTCCAACTGTTTCCATTCTTGCTAAAACTTTCCCTCTGTTCCCCTCCCTGATTCTCAATTGATGATGTTACCTTGTGGCTGGCAGAACAGGCCTCCAAAGTTGTCCACACTGTAATCCCTGGAACCTGTGAATACACTATATTACATGGCAAAAGAGACTTTGAAGATGTAATTAAGATTATGGGCTTAAAATAGTAAGATTATCTTAGATTCTCCAGGTGGGTCCAATTAAATCCTATGATCCCTTAAAAACAGAGAATCTTCTCCAGCTGAGACTGAGAGATGTGGTTGAAGAAGTCAGGAAGATTCCAAGTGTGAGTATGCCACACTGATACTGATCTGGAACAGATGCCTCTAGGAGCTGAGTGGCCTCCAGCTGATAGCCAACAAGGTGATGCGAACCTTGGTCCTGTTAATGGAAGCAACTAGATTCTACTAACAACCTAAATGAATTTGGAAGCTTGCAAGAGTCTCCTGATGAGAGAGCCCATCTGGCCAATACCTCGATTCTGACTTCAGAGATAAGAAAGTAGCAGGGAAGTCTGTAGAACTTCTGACTTGCAGAACTGAGAAATAATAATTTGTGTTGGTTCAGGCTGGTAAATTTGTGATAATTTGTTACAGCAGCAGTTGAAAACAGATACACATCTCCCAAATAAAAGAAGAATGAAACCATCAAAAGGAACATTTTTGGCCAGACATGGTGGCTCACATCTGTAATTCCAGCACTCTGGAAAACTGAGCAGCAGGATTCCTGAGACCGGGAGTTCAAGACCAGCTTGAGCAACATAGCAAGATCTCCGTCTCCAATTTTTTTTTTTGAGTTCAAAGTCTCACTCCATTGCCCAGGCTGGAGTGCAGTGGCATGCTCACAGCCACCGCAGCCTTGACCTGCTGGGCTAAGGCGATCCTTCCGCCTCAGTCTTCCAAGTAGCTGGGAACTACAGGCGAGTGCTAACATGCCCGGCTAATTTTTTGATTTATTGTAGAGATGAGGTCTCACAAAGTTGTCCAGGCTGGTCTCGAACCCATGGGCTCAGGGAATCCTCTCACCTTGGCCTCTCAAAGTGCTGGGATTACAGGCTTGAACCACCGTGCCCGGCCCCATCTCCAATTAAAAAAAAAAGCTGGGAGAACGTTTTCATCTTATAGAAACGCAGCTGTGCCACTCATGCTTTTCTTTTTTCCTTTTCTCCCCTTGCTGTATCAGAGGATTGTTACTTCTCATGTCTTTGTGTGTGTTCTAGATGCTGTTTTCTCTTGATTTCTCATGAAGCTTGCCTTTTGACTATCCTTTCCATTGTCTCTCTCCTCATCTCCTTCTTTACTCATTCCTTCCCATCAGCATTCCATCAATTTTAGAACATTTGATCACTCCAGAAAGAAACCCTTTACCCATAAGCAGTCGCTCCTTGTTTCTCAACAACCCAAATTGTATTTCATAAATTTATCTGGTCATGGCTTAACACCTTTTATTGATCAGCACTCCAGGAAGCCAACTCACTGGCCCCCTCATGAACTAGCTCTTCCTCACTCCACTCAATCAGGATTCCACCCACCATAGCAAAACCAAACTCCCTCTAGTTAGGGTCAACAAAGACCTCCATGGCACCAAATCCAGCAGACACAGAGCAGCCTCATCTGCTGTTTTCTCCTCCATTGCCTAATCTATAATGTTGGGTTCTCCCTTGGACTTTTCATTCTGTACTCTTTGATAGCCATCTTATTTGTTTGCCCCTGTGGCTTCCATTATTATTATATGCTGATTATTCTCAAATTTACATCTCCAGTCTATGCCTCTTTTCTGACTTTTAGACCAATACTGTCAGCTGCTCTCTTGATTTCTCCATTTATATGTCTCACCCCTCAAACTCATCAGGTTTAAAACTCATCATCTTCCCCTTAAAACCTGCTACTGTTTCAGCACTCCCTGTCTGAGTAAAGGGTACCACCATCCATCCAAGTGCTCAAACAAACGAAAAAAGAAGGAGTCATCTTTGGCTCCATCTTCATATTCAATTGATCTGCAAATCCTGCCCATTACATGTTAGATTCACTCTACTTCCTCCACCCTCATAAGCCAGACCACTGTCATTTTGCATCTGGACTGCTGCAAAGTTGCTTATTGCTCTCCCTACACCTTCCCCAGCCTCCTTCAGTCTGGAAATAACATGGACAGTAATGTGCATAAAATGTGATCCTTAAGACATCTTACTTTCCTGAATGGCCAAAATACTTTTATGTAATATAGAACATTTGTATATATAGCATAGTAGACACTAACTCTAAAAAAAGATGGCCCAAGGGTTTTCATTAATAGAAAAATGTAAAAATATTGTGCTCTCAAACTAAGAATTAGACTACCAGATTTCAGAGACTAAATTTATCATACATACATAGGCACACACATGCATGCACACACAATACACATTTTGGGGCACATCATGGAACCACTGACATGATGATTGTGAGGAAAGAGCATAGGACATAGAGCTAAAATTTAAAAAAATAGAATAAGACTCATATGTATGATGGTTATATTTTTCTTCATTTCCTAATTACTCTATAATATGGTAATATTATCTTACATTTTTGATAGTTTAAAATTAACAAGTTTTCAAAACTAAAAAAGTAAGAGTATTATTTATCAGAAGAGTTACAGCAGTATAGCTACAACTTAATAACTAGTGGTCAAAGAATGAACTTTGAAGGCAAAAGTTCCTGGTTTCATATCCTGATGATATTGCTTACTTGAGTTTGATCATGGGTAAATGACAATCTCATTTATCTTTAGTTTCCTCACTTGTGTTGGAGGTCATTATGAATACCTACCTCAGAAGGTTGCTTAAAAAGATTAAATGAGAATATAGGTGCAGTAATTTGTATAGTCTCTGGCATACAATGAGTACTCAATAAATGGAAGGTGCTCACTCTTCAGATGAGTCTGGCATGGGGTAAATATCTGAAACCCAAATTCAGATGGTGAACAGCCTCAACCTCTAGTTGTTTGGAGTGCTTTTGTCTCTCCAACTAGATAGTTAAACTACCTAATAGCATGGACTCGTTGTATTACTGCCTTCTGAGTTTTAATATTGCTTGTGCTGTTTTTAATTACAAAAGCAATGCAAGATCACTGGAAAATAGTCCAGAAATACAAAATTCCCCTCACACTCTGTCCTCCTATATCTAATTATCAAGAGATATAAATAGTTTGGTTATGGGATTTGGAAGTGGGAGAAGTAGTGCTTCATTAAAATGGGGTGTGTGTGTGTGTGTGTGTGTGTGTGTGTGTATTTTTCTGCTTATAATTTTCACATAGCATGGGCAGTTACATGGGAGGTTTTCTAAGTCAGAGCCTATGGAACATAACATTCAGTTACTTAATTACTAGTTATTCTTTAAGGCTTGTTCTTGTGTTCATTCATTTATCCACTCATTTAAATGATTACATTCTAGGCACTAGGCAGAATTCCAAGAAAAGTATAAATAATGCAACAATAAACATCCCCATGCAAAATTATTTTTAAAACTTCCTATTGCTGAGACATTTTTTTTAAAGGGTATACACGGTGATTCTGAGATAAACAACTATGGGCACAAAGTAGGAATTCAATAAAAATTTGGTAGTTGAGTAAATAACTTTGGGCATGTTCCAAGCAGGAGTCATTGTAAGAGGAGATATGTAATATATACATATATTTTTTCTAACTTAATCAGCATGTTTTTATCAAAACAAATAAATCTGTAAAACTTGATTTACACTGACTTAAAGCAAACAATTGACAAAAACACACTTACTTATCAGCTCTTTCTCTTCTTTATAGCATTCAGCACCATAATTTTTTTTTTCATTAATCAGTATTTTTTATTATGGTTTTGTGGGGTACAGTTAAGGGTTAGGTGTACAATGACGTTTTCATTCAGGCACCCTGTAGAAAAGAAGTGTTTTCCCATCCCCCGACAGATATTTGCTACTGTTAATCCCATCCCCCTCCCCCCCATAGTTTCCCAGTACCATCAGTCATTTTCTCATAGTATTGCATTGGATGTTCAAGGTCCATTATATGAGTGAGAACATGTGATATTCGGATTTTTGTTTTTGTGAGAGGTCACTCAGTATTATAGACA
>NW_007246170.1:184296-186391 GCF_000164805.1 Carlito syrichta
CTTATTTGACTTTGCCAAAGCTTGCTGGTTTGATGAGACCCCACTTGGCTTTCTTATCTCTTATGGCATGGGCACTTGGGGTTTTAATCAGGAATCGGTTGCCCTTTCCAGTTTTCATAAGGGTTTCTCCTGCATTTTCTAAGGTTCTTATAGTTTGAGGTTTTACATTTACATCTTTGATCCATTTAGAGTTGACTTTTGTCGTGATAAGTAGGGATCTTGTTTTAATCTTCTGCATGTGGTCAGCCAGTTTTGCCAGCACCTTTTACTGAATAGGTTCTCCTATCTGCAATCATTGTTGGTAGGGGGTTTGTCGAAGATGAGTTGGTTGAGAAATTGAGGTTTTGCTTCTGCAATCTTTATCCTGTTCGATTGGTCTATATGCCTGTTCTTGTTCAAATACCAGGTTGTTTTGATTATTTTAGCTTTTTTTTTTTCATTAATCAGTATTTTTTATTATGGTTTTGTGGGGTACAGTTAAGGGTTAGGTGTACAATGACGTTTCATGCAGGCACCCTGTAGATAAGAAGTGTTTTCCCATCCCCCGACAGATATTTGCTACTGTTAATCCCATCCCCCTCCCCCCCATAGTTTCCCAGTACCATCCGTCATTTTCTCATAGTATTGCATTGGATGTTCAAGGTCCATTTATATGAGTGAGAACATGTGATATTCGGATTTTTGTTTTTGTGAGAGGTCACTCAGTATTATAGACTCTAGTTCCATCCAGGTTGCAGCAAAATTCATGATTTTGTTCTTTTTTATGGCTGCGTAGTATTCCATCGTGTATATGTACCACATTTTTTTAATCCAGTCCTCTTTTGATGGGCAGCATCGTTGTTTCCAGGTTCTTGCTATTGTGAACAATGCTGCAATAAACATACGTGTGCAGGTATCTTTTTTATAGAGTGATTTGTATCGCTTCTCGGCCTTTTGGCTAAGATCAAGTGCAGCACCATTATTTTTGAAAGGTGACGATGAATCACAGATTCAGTAAGCTTTCATCCATTGTAAGAACAAAAGGTGCAGCTAAAAAAAACAAACAAACAAAAAAACAGGCCTAGCAGAGTGGCTGACTCCTCTAATCCCAGCACTTTGCAAGGCCCAAATGAGAGGATTGCTTGAGCCCAGAAGTTTGAGGCCAGCCTGGGCAGTGAGACCCCCAACTCTACAAAAAAAAAATTAGCAGGGTATGCGGATGAACGCCGCCTGTAGTCCCAGCTACCCAGGAGGCTGAAGTGGAAGGATTGCTGAGCCTAGGTGGTTGAGGCTGCAGTAAGTCATGATTGTACCACTATACTCCAGCCTGGATGACAGAGTGAAACCCCCAACTTAAAAGCAACCAACCAACCAAACAAAAAAAAAAAATCACCTTTCTGTGAGAAAAATGTCACTATTTTTCAAAACATAGAAATTAAGATGAATAATTTGCTTTCTCATACGTTGTCAGTGAGTAGATTGAAAAAATTTCATGTAACCCATTCACAATTATGCTATCATATTTATTTGGGGGTATGTAAGTGATATAATAAAATGACCTGATTATTTATTTCACAAGATTGAAACCGAGGCACAATAGTACCACAAAATCAAAACTACCCGTTAAACAGCCTTCCATTCAGAGAGGCCTGTGATGTTGTGATGGGGCTGCAGGATTTACATCACGCAGAAGTACAGACAGAACTGCAGGCTTTGTTTGGAGCTTTTGACTTCATCTGTGTACACAGACCCCAAAGCCCACAATATCATTTTTTGAGATCTGTAGGAAATTGTGAGCATGTATGTGTGTGTACATATATATATGAATATTTGGGTTATGGAGTAGGGAGCAAGTGGGCTACTGCTTATGTATATTTATATATTTGAATCTAATCACTCTGTTACCAGTGGACAGGGCATGCAGCTTCTGAATTAGCTCTGTGATTGTCTATAAAAACTGTTGGTCTGAATTTCCATTTACTTTGTATCCTAGCAAACCAATCCATTTGCTATTGCCTTCTGGGCAAAATGCCTGGGCTTTGTAAAATTGAAAACGAGCTCCTTATTGAAAAGGAAAAATAAACCCAATGAAAACAATTTTTTTTTTTTTTTTTTT
>NW_007246170.1:186411-187806 GCF_000164805.1 Carlito syrichta
ACCTGCTGGACTCAGGCAATCCTTCCACCTCAGCCTTCCAAGTAGCTGGAACTACAGGCGTGCACCACCAGGCCCAGCTAATTTTTCTTGGTTTATTATAGAGACAAGGTCTTATCAAGTTGCCAGTTTGCCCCATCTGGTCTCGAACCCCTTGGCTCAGGCAATCTTCTCACCTTAGACTCCCAAAGTGCTCGGATTACAGGCATGAGCCACCGCGCCTCCCGGAAAACAATTTTTAATTGTTGTTCTCTTCTGGGTTCTCTTCTGGGTTCTTATCTTTAGATGAACTGTATTTTCCACAACAATTATGTTGACCCTTTGGTTAGTTTCAGGAGCAATTTCATGTGGCAGAAACCTCTGTATTGTGACACCTTACAGCTGTCAGTTTAGGGACTGCCCTGCATATTCTTTTCAGTTACCATCATGTTTAATAGCCATAGAGAAATTGTTGTTTACCCACATGATATCCACACTAGAGTCCCAAAGATGCCTCTCATTTTTGTTGATTATATGGAAATACCCATATACCAGCACAAATTACCCTGTCCAGAGGTAAACATCAACATACAATATTTCTGTCCATTAAACTTAGTAAAGATTTGTCCAAATGTCCTCGCATTGGTAATTCCTAGTTAGAATCTCTGAGCCTTCCATCGTTCACTTTGAAAACTGCCCAGCAGGTGTATGAATAGCAACTTCAAGAAAATGTGGAGCCTTGATCATTTTTAAGATGGCAACTCCCTTCTAAAAACCGTACTGCTGAGGTCCTGGAAGAAACCACACACGGTCGCTTGTGCCCCAAAAGCTGTGTAAAATCACAGTTAAGCAAAGAACTACTGTCTCACTGTTTATTTGTTACGGTTTCTTACCCATGACGAGAAGCAAATCAACTAACAGGACGTATGACACCATGGTTAGGCACCAAACGGAAGGCAACATTGACCTCGTTATCTTGGAGCACCCTTCTAGCTCAAACCTTGAGTTGCCACTTTTCGGACCGATGACTAACCTTGCCAGGCAATGCTGTGAAGTTTGGAAACCCACCTCTTTGACCTAGGCCTGGGCAACACCCTCTGAATCAACACTGGCGCTCCCAAGCCGGCTCACATCACCGTCAGGAAGCAGTTTCCAAAACAGGCGGGGTGCGGGGGTGGGGAATCCCTTCCCAGCCCCACCCTTGAAAGTTGCTGGGAGTGGCACCCCAGGAACTTTCCCAGATTGATCTCCGCCACCGCTCAGAGCCGCCTGCCTCCGGCCGTCGGCCTTTCCACCCGGAGCCAAAGGGCACTGCCTGCCAAGCCCCTCCTTCCCGGCACCTCTAACGGCCCGGAGAGGGGAGGGTCGGCGGGGATCTTAAGAAGACGCGCACAGGTTTTTCGAGCTCCGCTCTGTGCC
>NW_007246170.1:188420-192498 GCF_000164805.1 Carlito syrichta
CGGGCATCCTTCCTTGATTCTGCTTGCTGGAGGATGGATGTGTGACTTGGTCTCCTTGCTCTGAGCAGGCGGCTCATTCATTTGTCACCCATTTCAGGTAACTCAGTCCTGGCGTTTAAGTGACATAGGTTAAACCATGGATTGTCTGGAGCCACTCCGGAGGTCAGGGCTGAAGTTCAGGTGGTGGAGGGACTGAGGTGTATTTTTTTCCTTTTTTCTTTTTTTTGAGAGGCACTCACTGATGATGTGCGAACAGTAACAGCCCAGCTCTGGGCTGCCCACACCAAAACCCTTCAGGATCTGGTATTCCAGAATTGTGCCCCTTAAGAAAGGGAGACTTGGTTTCTCAGTGGGAGTGGACCCCTGTCAACATCTGTGGGTAGAGATAATCGTTCATAACCCGCAGCTTGACACCAACTCAAACTGTTATGTCCTTAGTCCATTATTCTTGCCATTCCTCTATCTCAAGTCTTTCCTGCTCTAAAATGACCTTAACATCATTTTGACATGTGTGTTAAATGTTGAAGAGATTCAGCTGTTTAGTATCACTGAATTCAGCGTGGATTTTGAGTATGTTCCTAACTTTCCAAATCCTTGCTTTCATTCCCAGTCTTATCTATTAACGGTGGATCCTCAGGCACAGAAAAGATTCTGAACCAGCAAAATGGGATTATACTAGTTTGGATAATAATGGGAATTAAGTAAAGATTAATAATGAGGATAATAATGAAGATTAAAGCTCAAAAGACCTATTAGAATGTCTCGTACAAAGCAGGCCCCAGCAAAATTGTTGCTGTTTATATATAAATAATAGTATGTTCTCCCTATCTCAGGTAATAACCAATTAATTTCCACAGAATTTCTTTGGTATAGCCGGGCTCAGTGGCTCAGCCTGTAATCCCGCGCTTTGGGAGGCTTAGGTGAGTAGATTGCCTGAGCCCGCGGGTTCGAGACCCACCTGGGCAAGTTGGTGAGACCTCATCTCTACAATAAATCAAAAAATTAGCCGGGCATGATAGCGCGCGCCTGCAGTTCCAGCTACTTGGAAGGCTCAGGCAGAAGGATCGCCGGAGCCCAGCAGGTCGAGGCTGCGGTGGCCGGGAGCGTGCCACTGCACTCCAGTCTGGACGACAGAGTGAGACTCCAACTCAAAAAAAAAAAAAGAATTTCCTTGGTGTAAACCTGGTTTATTACCTGAAGTTTAGTTGTGAAATCAATCCTTTGGCACATTCCCTAGATCAGGAAGTAATGTTTTCAGCAAGTTAAACATTTCAGTATGGATACTTGAGAAGGTTTTTGGTTCCCATCCTGTGTCATGGAAACTACCATTCACTGCTTAAATAAGGAGCAGTGGCTGAAAGTGGCATACTTAGAATTTACAGGAAGAAAGGGTATGTGGGAAGTTCTCTAACTTTTCCCTTATCTGTTTTTTAAGAAGCAGTGCAAGTAGTAGTTTCCTTTTTTATAATCCTTTCCTTGGTCTGCTGATACTCTTATTTCACAGTAGCCTGATTGAAGGTTTGTTTGTTGTTTTTTTTTTTAACGAGTTAATATTTAATTAGGTTCCTTTAGTTTCATTTTTAAGTAAAGCTGGTTGACTTGTGAACCTGAAGGAAAACATATGGACACCTTTAGGTCACTGCTGTCTTTTCTCAGTTTCTTCCTCCCCCGGCCCAATCTCATCAAAAGCCCAGGAAGTATTTGGAAGAAACTTAAGCATCTGCTCAGGTTTTATCGGAAACATTAGTTCTCACTTTAACTGTCACAGCTACAACTTTAGGATGAAAGACCATGGAGATATCTTACCTGCTTGGAAGAGATTACATGCAGGGGAATCCAGGAGACCTGAGGCTATTGGAGTGATACTTTTTAAACTGCATTACTTTGAGCAAGTTACTTAAACTTTCTGGGATTTCTGTGGGACTTTAAGCAAAATATAAGGAAAAATAGAAATAATCTTACATTTATTAAAATAGACAATGGAGTACAAATGAAAGTCTTTCTTTTTTTAGAAAAAGTGACACTTTGAGGTAAGATGTTTTTTCTTCTTTTTCTTTTTTTTTTTTTGAGTCGGAGTCTCACTATAGTCTAGCCTATGCTAGAGTGCAGTGGCACACTCACGGTTATCACAACCTTGACCTGCTGGCCTCAGGCGATCCTTCCACCTCAGCCTTCCAAGTAGCTGGAACAACAGGCACGTGCCACCATGCCCAACTAATTGATTTACTTGATTTACTCTAGAGATGAGGTGCTCACCAAGTTGCCCAGACTGATCTTGAACCTGCTGGCTCAGGCAGTCCTCTCACCCAAAGTGCTAGGATTATAGGCATGAGCCACCACGCCAGCCAAAGATGTTGTTTCTTTTAAGGAACAGTTACTAAGGATTTTAGACAGTTTTAGACTAAAAAGTAGCTTACCTACCTTCATCTAATTATCTTATGGGAGAATTGAAGCCTTTGTTCTGAACAACTACTTATCAGACATTTATTCATGCCAACCACTGTGCTAGGTGCTAGTGATGCTAAGATAAGGAGATACAGTTACTGCTTACATTTTAGTAGAGGGAAACCCCAGGCTTTGATTATTGAGAGGGGAAAAAAGGAGTCAAAAAGGAGAAGGGTGCTGAAGAGTTAAGAGTAACAAGTGATTAGGCTGCTTCTCACTGATAATGGAAGATCCAGTGACTTTGTTAGAGTTCTTGAATTAGAGCTTATACATTTTTATGAGGCTGAATAATAAAAGTATGCCTTGCTTTACCCAATAAAAAAATCATAGACAGATGTAGTCCTTAGGTTTAAATAATCTTAAATGTTCCAGAGCAAGCCTGTTTGAATGAAATCTGAAGGGTCAATTCAGCTCAACCAAGATTTATTTACTGTGAACAAAGCACTATGGTAGTTTTTAAAGAGGATTATCAGTGTGTGACTATTCCAGTTTATTAGTTTTTCCCATATAAGTACTGTGTTACTTATAGAAATTTAAAAATATAGGTAAAACAAATTGACTGTAATCTCACCACTGAAAACATCACTTAATATTATATCCTCTCTTTATTTTTTACCCTTGTGCACATATAACACAAAGAGCGTTAACATGTGTTGATCTTACTATGGGCAAGACAGCATGCCAGATGCTTTATACACAGACTCTCCTGTAATCCTCACTCCAACCTTGGGAGGTAGGTACTCTTATTATCCCCCTTTAGAACACTGTTTTAGGGAAATTAAGTAACTTTCTTGAAGTTGTTCAACTAGAAACTTATTCTCTACAAAACTGGGTTCATTCTCTATATACCATATTTAAATTTTTTTTCCTGTCCAAATATGGATATCTCTGTGTCACTATAGTACTCTACAGTGTCATTTTCAGTTTTCTATTATATGATTGCATCTCATCTTAGCCAATCCCCTTTGTTGAACACTTAGTTTGTTTCCAAGTTTCACTATTTTAAGCAACTCTGCATTAAATCTCTTTCTATTACTATGTCTGTGTATATATTCATGATTATTTCAGTTATTTTGCATTTAAAGAGGTGAAATACATTTAATTTAGCTGCCTTTTGTAAACGCATTCAGAATTAGAGAACATTCTTTTTTTTCTTCACTTAAAATGTAAGTTTTAATTTCTGTGCTCCTTTAGTGAAATCTCATGAGATTTCAGCAATAGGATCAGCCTTCTCTGTTTAGCTGCGCAGTGGGGCAGTAGCTCATTACGCAAGGGACTTATCTGATAAAAAGGGAACATACAAGCTTTCTTAAAGTACTGTTAGTGTTTGTATTTTTATTAGCCTTGAAGCTAACTTCTTTGTGGCAATGTATAGCAGATTGAAGCAGTTTTAATTTTTCCAGGCAGCTTTTACAGAAATTCTGCTTTTACAGTTTGCTGAAGCATTGGTACCCAGTGAGAAAGACAGATGAAATAGTTTCAAGCCGGGCTCTGCGGCTCAGCCTGTAATCCCGTGCCTTTGGGAGGCTGAGGTGAGTGGATTGCCTGAGCCCGCGGGTTCAAGACCCGCCTGGGCAGCGAGACCTCATCTCTACAATAAATCCAAAAATCAGCCGGGCGTGGTAGCACATGC